>NC_060271.1:39266365-39316959 GCF_021613505.1 Equus quagga
GATGGATGGATGGATGGAAGGGTAAGAGGAAGAAGGAAGGAAGGAAGGATTGGGTGGGTGGGTGGATGGATGAATGGATGGATGGACAGATAGGAGGAAGGATGGGTGGACAGACAGATGGGGAGACAAGGGAGGATGGCAGGAAACTCGGGTGACAATGACTACAAGGCAAGGGTGGGGCCTGGTGGAGTGGAGCACGCCTACACCAAATTGCCTTCCTAGAACAGATGTTTGTGTCTTTCCTTGTCCGTGAAGTGAATGTCCCCAGTCTGTCCTGGAAGAACACTTGCTAAGTCTGTTTTTAGTTCAGCAGACAAGAAAGTGTCCCTTGGAGCCTGTCTAATGGCAGTCCGATGGCCCTCGAGGGACTTCTGTGGTCACGGAGAGCCGCCGATGGACTCCGCCCTCGTAAAACCCTTCCTGTATTTCAGGACTTCAATCAAAATAAATGAAGTTCTTGGACTAGGTGGGGTTTTCAGACTGGGCTTTGCCAAAGATGTTTCAGGGGTTGAGAAAACACTTTTATTTTCTTTTCAAAAATGTTTAAAACTCTAGTAAAAAGATCAAATCCATTGGGGGCCACCAGCCCATCTGTGTGTCCCGCCAGCCACACCCACTGGCGGCCCTTTCTGCTTCAGTGAAAGCTCTGATATTTCAAGGTAAACAGTTGATAAACTGTCCCACCAACGGCTACTCGTCTGTCTGCCTTTTCTCTATATCGTGTCACAAAGCAAAATACAGAAATCAGTTGGACTCAGGTCTGGTGTGACTGGAGCTCCGTCTGTGCCCCTCTGGAAAGTGTTTGTCTTCCCAACACAGCCTTTCTGTCCTCATTAGAGGAAGCGAATGCAGAGTTGGACGTGTAATTTATTCCTTCCACTGGTTTCACACGTTGGGGTTTCCATGTTGGGTTTTATTTTTAAAGGAGGAATTTCACTGGTAATTTTTAAGAGAAAGAGAAGAAACAAACACATGAACCCATTAGACTAGTCCCCAAGGAGCCTTTCTCTCTGCCTTGCTCTGGTCCTCTCCAGCCCCCGGCCTTTCTCCCACTGTGCTGACTAAGCTGAGTCTCAGTCAGGCTCTTCGTCCCCACGTTGGGACCTCTTTGGTCCCAATGACGCATCGAGGGGAGGTGTGTCATTCTTGCTTAGGTCAAGGCTGAGAATTAGCCAGGCTTCTCTCCTGAGCCTTTCATAGCTGGCCATTCATAGACTTGTCTAACCCCTTTAAGCATCCATTTCTCGGTCCTGCCAGGGTCACCTCCTGGCTCACGAGTCCACGTTTATCACCCTCGGGGTGAGGCGGCGTGTCCTTCCCGGGGGAGCCTCTGCTCGCGCTCCTTCCCGGCCAGGCGGGAGGCTCTGGCGGGCTGTGTGCACCTCGTGGCAGAACCCCCAGTCCCTTCCAGCGGACGGTGGTCATAAAGCTGGCTCTAGACCAGATCTGTGAAAAGATTGTTGTTCCTAACTGAGAACGTTCTGGAACATTGTACAGAAAGAGCTCTGCTCTTGCTTCTAACTGTGTAGATAACTGGAATCAGGCTGCAGGAGGCGTCCCGCTGGAAGGAAGGCCTCAGAAAGATTTGCAAAGAACGCATCAGTCGATGGGTCATGAATGGGCTCAGAAACCATGGTTCACGTCAGAGGGGGCAACGTCGCTTTACAAAATCATCTCGTTAATTCACTTTGCACACTTTGGGTGGGGTCATGGAGGCCAGTCCTGGATCTGAATTTCTGATGACGGTCACTGAACCACGATGGCTCGCTTAATGACCCCGTTCAGCGCTGTTATTCTCTCCTCCTAGATTGTTCTTTGGGGCCGGACTGAGAAATGCCTGAAGGAGACAACAGAGGAGATTCGGCAGATGGGCACCGAGTGCCACTACTTCATCTGTGACGTGGGCAACCGGGAGGAGGTGTACCAGACGGCCAAAGCTGTCCGGGAGAAGGTAGCCTGGGCGAGTCCGTCCTCGGCTCAGCTGGACACGGGGGATGCCAGCCAAAGAGGGCATTTTCACGGGGCCTGGGAGAGAGCGTTGGTTATTTCTGGGCACCTTTGGGGACTCTCCCGTGTAGCTCGCCCAGTTTTTGTGCGCATACACATGTGTGCATACACGTGTGAGTGTGCATGTGTGTCTGGGTGTTACAGGGGGCAGGGGTTAAGTGTGGGTTGATTACATAACAAGAGTAACCACCTCTTGTCGCCTCTGGAAGTTTAGACTTGGTGAGTTTCCATCGTAGACCCTGGGGGGCAAACGTCCCATTGCTTGCTGGGAAAATCCTTCTGACTCCAGCCGTCTGTCTAGACCGAGTGTATCTATGAGCTCTAAGAGAGCAAACACCACCCTTTAAGTATCTAGCCCAGGGTAAACGTTAACTATCTCTATGCAACAATAACCTCATTTATTATGAATGTGCTCTGCACCCGGTAGATGGTACGCCAGCCATTATTTCTAATCCTCGGAACAACGTTGGTATGGTTATTAGCTCCATCTTACAAGTCAAGGCTGATGCTCGGAGAGGCGATATGGCTGCCCAAGGCCACGCGGCCGGGGGTGATGGGGCGAGGTCTCGCCCCTGCAGTTTCAGGCCACTGGGGCCGGCAGCCCTAACTGCCCTGCGGCTCCCTCTCGCCCGCAGGTGGGCGACATCACCATCCTGGTGAACAACGCCGCCGTGGTCCATGGGAAGAGCCTGATGGACAGCGACGATGATGCCCTCCTGAAGTCCCAGCATATCAACACCCTGGGCCAGTTCTGGGTAAGGGCTGTCCTGGGCCAGAGCCAGCCCTGGGCGTGACAGTGACATGTTCCTCCCCCGAGGGACCCCAGGAGCCCTGGAGGGGGTGGGGGGGAGACACTTACTAGGACTTGGGCTCAGGCCAAGAGGGGATGTCCAAGGACAAAGTGGCCAGACGAGAGGCGTGACCAGCCCCAGGAGACGTGGGACTTCCTGACATGTGGAGCCCTGTGCCCCGGAGCAGGCAGCCCTGGGCCCCTCCCATCCCGGGAAGGCTCGGTCACCGGAGTAGTGCACCTGTCCGGGGTCTGTCCCCGCTGCGGGGCGGTGGGGGGCGGCGCTGTGGGAGGCTGGTCCTAGCTGACCTCCCCGACGCCCTCAGACCACCAAGGCCTTCCTCCCGCGCATGCTGGAGCTGCAGAATGGCCACATCGTGTGTCTCAATTCCGTGCTGGCGCTGTCCGCCATCCCCGGCGCCATCGACTACTGCACGTCCAAAGCTTCGGCCTTCGCCTTCATGGAGAGCCTGACCCTGGGCCTGCTGGACTGTCCGGGCGTCAGCGCCACCACCGTGCTGCCCTTCCACACCAGCACTGAGATGTTCCAGGGCATGAGGGTCAGGTCAGTGAGCAGGGGCCGCCTCCCCACACCCAAGTCCCGCCGGCAGCCTGGGCCGGGGAGACCTTAGTATGCACTGAGAGCACTGAAATTTGGAAATAACCCGGCAGCCCCTTGGCTGTGGCTCTGCGGTCTCATTCCTGCTTCTGCGTCCGTGAGGCAGCGGGATGCTGTAGGGGTTGGGGTCCTGCTTCTATGGGCAGGGGGCTTTGACAGAGTACACGCGTGCGGTGGAGCCCTTACCCCCAAACCATCCCAGGAGAGTGGAGTGTTGATCTGCGGGCAACGTGGATGAATCTCACAGGCATCACGTTGAGTGAAAGAAGCCAGAGACGAAATCCCTTTCTGTGTGGTTCCGTTTGTATGAAGTTCTAGAACAGGCAAAAACTGGGCCGATGGTGATAGAAACCAGAACAGTGGCCGCCCCTGGAAGTGTGGGGATATAGCCTGGGAGGGAGCCCGACGGAACACTCTAGGCTTTTAGAAACGTTCTCTCTTTTTGATCTGGGTGGTAGGTATGTCAGTAAAAATTAATGAAGTCGCACACTTAAGATTTATGCCTTTGATTGCACGCAAATTATAGCTCACTTTAAAGAAAGACCGCAGCCCAGCCACCGCTCCTGCGGGCCAGTTAGACCAACGAGAACCACTGGTTTTGAGCTCCCGCTTTGCAGCCGGGCACCCAAGGTGCCAACTCACCTGTGCCTACAATGTCCTTTGTGACCTTGGGTCCCATTAGCTCCTACTCCATTCTCCACTGCTAATCTGTAAAATGGGATGAGGAGAATGTCTACACGTAGGGGTCTGTGATAAGGATAAAATGGGACCCCCATGGAACACCATATGTACTACATAGCGCCCAGTAAATGGTGCTGTGAAGATGCGCAGCTGTGGAAGGTCATAAGGTTATAGATAAATGAAACTAGAGAATTATCCAAGAATGATTTCCTTGTTTTTTTGCAATGCAGCGTATAATAATAGATTTGCCTTCTAAATTATATGTATCAGCTTCTTCAGAAAATGAGGATGACGTGGAAGGGTCACAGTGAGAATTCGGTGAGACGGTTGGCGGAAGGCAGTGGGCATGCGAGCCCTGTGGGAACCACTCGGTACCCTCTCGTTAGTGTGAAGAGGGGCAAGTGTGGTTTTGGTGATCAAGAATCAAAAACACCTGGTTTTGAACCACGCCTGTTTGGTTGGGGAATCTTGAGCCAGTTTTGTTACTTTTCTGAGCTTTGCTCGTCTGTAAAACAGAGGAAATAATGTTTACCTTGTAGGATTATTGGGAGAATTAGAAATAATACATGTAACGTGTCTGGAGCAGAGCCCGGGGCATCCTAGACACTCAATACAAGCTGCTGCTCTTATTATCTTTACTAACAACAAACGTCTTCATAAACGCATATGTTATGAATCCTCCTAGCAGGCCGTATCTTTAGTTTATCGCAGGAGTATGTATTTCCACGGGACTTGCATGCAAATTATCACAGATTCTGAATGCAGAGGAGGCTGGATTAATGACTGAATGTTCCATGTTGGCTTTTTCCTCCTATGACATTGTGGTTTGGTTTCTTTTCATCTGGGCATACAGGAGGTGCTCAATAAATGCATATTGGATGGAAGTGCAGCAGTGGCAACCCGAGGTTTTAGTTGGGCGCCCGGAGCACAGAAGTGGGCAGGACGCTCGCAGACCTGCCCTTGTGTGTCCGGTTCACCTTCTGGCGTAGTTTCCTCTCCACCCCGTCACCACTGTCAAAGGAAAGGAAAGGTTTCCCCGTGTCCTTTTCCCACAGTGGTTCACAGTGTGGGCCCAGACTGCCTGGGGCCAAATCCCAGCTCTGTGTGACCTTGGGCAAGTCACTTAGCTTCTCTGTGCCTCGGTTTCCTCGTCTGTAAGAAGGGATAGATAACAGCAGCGCCTCTCCGAGGGTCAGACCAGTTGCCGCGCGTGCGTGCGTCAGCCGCCCGCCTGGCCAGCAGTGAGCGCCCGGGAAGCCTGGTCACCTGTGGTCGTGCAGGTGAGCCCAGGGGGAAGACAAGTGAAAGGATGATTGATGCCCCACCAACTCCCATTTCCTGAATGAGGAAAAGAGGAAACCAAGCGCTGGCTCCCTTCCCAGCTGCGCTGAGCAGCTTCCTAGAGTCGAGGGTGGGAGCCAGCACCTAGGACAAAACGGACGGGTTTTCTGGCAAAAGTGGCCATATGGGTGTTTGTAAATCGCTATTACGGCTCTTTAGGTTCCTCTCACACCTGACACTCCACAAACGCTGCTGCCTTTGGCGCGCAGCCGTCTCGAGAGCGAGCTCTCAGCCCCGTTTTACAGACAGGGAGCGAGGCTCCGAGAAGCGAAGGCCGCACAGATACTGAGCGTGCTCTTTCCAGAAGTTGATAGCTCCGCCAGCCTCCGGTTTACCCACCATGGAGGAAAAGGAGAAGGTCCCTCCAGCACACAGCTGCAAGGTCCTCTGTCAGGTTCCCCTGCAGGGGCCTTACCAGGAAGGGTCTTGGTCCCTCCGTCCCGTCTTCCCTTCCCCCACGTAGCAGGCTGGCCCAGATGGACGCTGGGGGGACCCGACTGTCCTCCGTGTCTACAGGGTTCCAGTGTCGGTGAGCTGCCCCGGCATGTTCATCTCTGCAGGCCCCCCGAGGCGGGCCCTTGCAGACCACAGGGCTGTGGGCATCCTAGCAGCACAGCGCGATTGCAAAGGAAGCACAGGGCGGGGGGACGCCGTGGACTCTTGAGGCCGACCAAGCCCTCGCTGGGGGCCCAGGAGTTGCGCTTTGTTAGGGTGACATCAGACCCAGGTGACTCATCCCCTTAATCCTCCTGGTGCCGGAGCAGCTCTCGAGTCCTGTGTGGGATGGAGGTCGGAGCCAGCAGCACCAGCCCTGCACCTCCAGGCCCCGGGGCCGTGGGACAAGCAGCGAGCAAGGGCGGGGACGGAGCATCGGCCTGGGGCTCGAGCAGGCCTGGTTTGAATCCCTAGTGCCCCACCAACTCCCCGGGGCCTCAGTTTCCCTCTCTGTAAGTTGGAGTGAATGATTCCTGTTGAGCACTTAGCCCAGGCCTGGCTCTTAGGGAGCATCGTCACTGAGTGGGTCTCAGCTCAGATGCCTCTGGATAGGCATGAGAAGCCCCTGCTGTTTGCTTATTCAATCATTCATTCATTCATCAAACCCATGGAAAGTGCTCCGTAAACCTTTGAATGAATCAATGAATGCGCGAGTGAAACCAGCAGCTGGGCGGAGACGGGCATCCCGGCAGAGCCCCTGCCTCCAGGCAGGACGAGCAGGACACATTTGGGGGAACAGCAAGTCGTCCAGTCTTCCTCCACTCTGCAAGCATTTATTGAGCACCTGCTGTCTGCTGGACACTGCACACAGGGTATACAGCAGGGAGGAAGACCGGCCATACCTCTGCCCTGGGGGGACTCAGTCTGATGGGGAGACAGGCCACTTGCAAGGAAACAAGCAAACGGGCAGGGCCCTTCTAGATGCTGGAAACACAGAAATCAGCAGGAGGACAAGGTCAGAGGCTGCTCTGAGTGGACAGCGGAGGAGGGAGCCAGGCTCATGGGCCAGCTGGTAAAAGGCCTGGGAGAGGAAAGAGCCGAAGTGACAGGAACAGAAAGCTTGGCCAGGCCTGCTGGCGCAGAGCGCAGAGCTGGAAGGGAGGAGAGGGGTCTGGAGAGGCAGGGCCCAGAGGGAGCAGCCAGCGCCGGGGGCCTGGGGGGTGAGCAGGGGGGAGAAGGGATCTCAGGGACGTTTCAAAAGAACCCCCTGAGGTGCTCCGAGAGGGGATCCCGCTGGGTGGGCTCAAAGTCCTTGATTGCCGAGGGGGCACTGACGGAGCAGTGAGGGACTGAGGAACTCTGGGGGCGCCAGGGGGAGGCAGGGAGAGGATTCCAAAGGGGTCTGGAGTCTCCCAAACAGGAGAAGCCACAGGGATGACCAAGACCCGTCAGCCACCGAGGCTGTGGCAGACGCCCCCGCGTCTCCAGGAGAAGCCCACCTGCCTCTTCCTGCCCTCAGGTTCCCCAACCTCTTCCCCCCGCTGAAGCCGGAGACGGTGGCGCGGAGAACGGTGGAAGCCGTGCAGCTCAACCAGGCCCTCCTCCTGCTCCCGTGGACCATGCACGCCCTTGTCATCTTGAAGAGGTACAGGGTGGCGGGAGGGGCTCCGGGTCAGGTCTGTGCCCACCGTGCCCTGCTCCCAGGGAGCCCAGTGCGCAGGGGCCCCAGGACACGGTGATCGATTGGCCATGTCTGCCGTGGGCTGGACACGAGGAGGGCGGCCCGTGTGCCATGGATTTCCCATCCTTACGACGGAGCAGCGGTTCTCAAACGTGGTCTGAGAACCCCTTTAGAGTCTTAAAAATCTAACAGGAGCCCAAAAACCTTTTGTTTATGTCAGTGGTGTCCATCGCTACTTGCTGTGTTCGAAATTAAAACGGAGAACAAATTTACAAGATTTATACATCTGTTTATATTTAAAATATTTATTTATTCATTTATAAATAGCAATAACCAACCCATTCCATGTCAATGTAAATATGATATTTTTATGAAAAGTAAGTATATTTTCCAAAAAAGAGAAATAAACGTAGTGAGAAGAATGGCATTGTTTTACATGTTTGCGAAGCTCTTATCATCTGGCTCCATTGCAGACAGCTGGACTCCTGCATCTGTGGCTGATCTTTGTCTGTTGTGATGTCACATGTCCAGTAGCCCCTGGAAAACTTGACTGTACACTCATGAGAGAATGGGGGTGAAAAGGGCAAATTTTTATAGTAATAATGGCATTATAATGACAGTGTGACCTCTCAGACTCCAAAGAGATGGCAGGTGCCCCCCCGGGTTCCTGGGCCACACTTTGAGAACCGCTGTTCCAGCACTGAGGCCTGGCCGCCGCCTCCAGGAAGTTCCGTCTAAGGGGAAGATGGGGGTCTCACGTCAAAGGCTCGGGAGTCACAGTGCCAGGCGGGTGGGGTCTACCGGGCGGACCACCTCGAGGAGGCTTGAGGAATTCCTGCAGAATTCGCCTGCAGCACATTCCCCTGGAACCTTCCAGACTTTGCGCAGCCAGTCCTCCCATCCCCGCCCCACACGGAAGGGCCTCTCAGAGCCCCAGCTCCCACCCTGCAGCCCGAGCACGTGGACTCAGCTCCTTGGGCCCCGCCAGCCGCGGCCCCCTGCCCCTGCCGGCCGACCCCTGGCCCCGGCCCGGCAGCAGAGCGCCCCAGCGCCCCTCAGACGGCAGCCCCGGGCTCCCCTCTGGCTGCCGCGAGCGCGGTGGCCCCGCTGAGCAGCCACGCCAGCTGCAGGCGCAGAAACCTGGTGCGGAGGGGACACGAGCCGTCCCTTCTCCTCCAAACTCAAAGCACTTTGGAGACGAGAGCGTGGGGCGCGGGCAGGGGGCATCCCGGGGCCTTCGGCCACACCTCGGCTGCCCTCGGTCCATCCCGACCGTCGCCCTGAGGTGGTCCTTGGACACCTCCGTGAGCCCCTAGAAGACGGGGACTCAGGTCCTCAGCGAGGCCGGGCTGCCACCTTCCACCTCAGGGAGCTTTTGAGAAGTCTTTTGGAACATTCTAGAAAAAAGCTAGTTTGTCTAAACATCCCAGTGCTCTCCGCAGGACACCCCCAGGCTACATTTCCTGTTCTGTCCCCCACCACTTTCCCACAGGAAGCAGAGGCCACCCCCTCCTCCTTCCCTGCCCTGCACCCCCTTCTCACCTTCCCCAAGAGAAATCTTTACAGGCACAACTCTAGTGCCACCACCCCCAGGAAGTCTTCCAGATTGCTCTGGCTGGAAGCGAGCCTTTCCAGTCCTGCACCTGGCGTGGGCCAGGGCCCTTCGATTTGATTCAGCAAATGGACTGAGGCCTTCTCTACGCCGGGCCCTGTGCTCGGGGCCGGGGTCAGGGATGGACTGTCGGCCACAGAGGCTCCCATGGGCTTGACAAGTAAACAGCCGGGACAACACCAGGGCTTGTTGGGGAAGCACAGGGGCCATGAGGAGCCCAAGGGGAGGCCTAGGGGTGAGTCTGGGAAGTCTCCCTGGAGGAGGTGGCACCCAGGACCTAACACCTCAGTCCCACATGTAAATATTTGTTGAACAAGTGGCATGTGGAGTTAACTGACCTCCGAGATACCCATGGGCCCCAAGATGCTGAGAATGTGGCTTTGAAAGTTTGTGTCTACCACCCACCCTTCACCTTGTTTGTCCACTTACCTGAAAGCCCTTCCTCCGTGGAGGGGAGGAGCTGGTGTGTGGCTGTGGGGTGGGGGGCTTATGGGAACCATCACTCTACTGCGCCATCTTGTGTGGCCACCAGGGATGTGGCTGCTGGACCCCCACTGACCATCCTCTCTTCTCCCTCCCCCCTCCCGCAGCATACTCCCACAGGCTGCCCTCGAGGAGATCCACAAATTCTCAGGAACCTACACCTGCATGAACACTTTCAAAGGGCGGACATAAGGCAGGACCCAGAGATGCTCGAAAGCCACGGAACCTGAGGGGGCATGACACCTGGGCACACACCCATGTGCCTGTCCCTTGGCACACTTCTGCTGGGTGAGCAGGACTGCTCCTGTCCCAGGCAAGAATCCAGCTGCCCCGCCCCACCCCAAGCCAGCCCCAGGACCTTTGCACAGGACTGGTGGGCATAACTGACCCCCATGGGGAGGCAAGAAACCAGCCAGCAGCCGCCTTGACACTTTTGTACATTTCTAATTCTGTAGAGTTTATTGTTAAATTGCTTCTCGAGTCTAATCAGCCTCAGCAGTGTGCATAGACTATTTCCGGGAGGGTCTGTGCCAGACGCTCCTTCTCTTTCTCCAAAATCCACTCATCCTCAGCTTGCGCAAACTGGTTGAACGGCAGGAATGAAAAATAAAGAGACATGGCTTTTGCGACTTCCTTTGTTGAAACCCTCGACCCCTGGTCCTTGGTGGGCAGTGGGGAGGGGAACAGTCTCAACCACGAAAACCTGTCCTTCGAGAGAGACAACTGGTCTGCTCGGGGTCCGCAGCTGCCGGGAGTGGAGTGGGCAGGAAGGGGGCAGAGTGGGAGAGAAATCGGAGCGCGGACCTGGGGCACGTGGCTCCTTGCGGCTCTGCCTGGCCACCCCCAACTGCCATGGGTGGCACCGCTTGGCCCCGTCACCTACTTCCCTGATGTGACCATCGTGGCCTAGTCTGCAGAGAGCTGCCCCCACCCTGCCATGGCCCTGCCAGCTACCAGGCCCCCAGCTCGGGAGAGCAGGGCCCGTCTGTACTGAGCACCCACCGTCTCCCTAGCACGTGCTGGGTGCTGAGAGGCCAGAACTCTGAAGGCCGCCAGCACAGCAGGGCCGGCACTAAGCGGGTGCTCTGGGCCCGAGCCGGCCTTCCTCACAGGGGACAGAAGTGAAACAGCTCGGGTGAAGGGAGCGGCCCGGGATGGCAGGGGACGGGCACGGGCTGGGGCGGTGGGAAGAGCACAGCCAGGAGACGTGGGGAGAGCTGCCCCGTGGCTCCTCGGCTGCTGCAAGCTGGAGAAGCCGGGCCTCGGGCGGGAGGACAGGTGGACCGGCAAGGGACTCTCACCTGCGGAGGCTCCGCCCACTCAGCTTGCAGTGGGTGGCAGGGTGGGGACGGGGAGCGGGCGGGGCTCGAGGGTGAAGGAGAAGGCCACGGGCACACATTCACGGGAGGGGCTCCCCCGAGAGTTGCCTAAATTTGCACCGAAATGCAACTCATGAGAGAGAAGGTCAGCTCCTGGCTCGGACGGGTGTCAGCCTGATCTGTGTGCAGACAGGCCAAGTCCTGAGGACATCCACCGTTACTGAGCACCTCCCGAGGGGCTGCCATGCCCCGAGGGGCCGCCATGTCCCGAGGCACAATACTTTAACTGAATTATCCGCTGCTCCTAGCAGCAGCTGAAGACCAAAAAAACAGCTCTCGGGAACCTCTCCCCCTTTTTTTTTGGTGAGGAAGATTGGCCCTGAGCTAACCTCTGTTGCCAATCTTCCACTTTTTTTTTCTTTTTTCTCCCCAAAGCCCCAGCACATAGTTGTACATCCTAGAAGTAAGTCCCTGTAGTTGTTCAGTGTGGGACGCCCCTTCAGCATGGCCTGATGAGCAGTGTGTAGGTCTGTGCCCAGGATCCGGACCAGCGAACCCCGGGCCGCCGAAGCAGAGCACACCAACTTAACCACTCGGCCACGGGGCCGGCCCCGGGAGGCCCTTTAAAGACTTCCAACAGCCACAATGTGTGGCAGCCGGTGTGGGACCCCCGGGTCCCAATGGCTTCCAACAACCGAGGCTCGTCTTCCAGTTGCCGCCTGTCCTTCGAGCTCCGCTCTGTGTCGTCCTCGCTCTGGGGCCCGGCTGACAGGCGCCTCCTCCCGGGACAGCGCCGGTGGTAGCAGAGGTAGACGCCCCTGGCCACCCACACCCTGGCTGACATTTTCTGCCTGGAAACAACGCGCGTCACTTCTGCTCACGTTTCAATGGCCAGAGCAGGGGCTGTGGTCGAGCCCGCCGTGGGTGCAGCTGGGCACCCAGGCCCTGTGGAGGAGCCGTCTGTCACCTTGAACAATACAGTCTGCCACCGCGCGGGAGAAGGTGTCCATAAGAACCTGAGGAAAAATGAAAATGCGGCAGAGGCTGGAGGGAAGCGGATGGACGCTGCCCTGGGACGCGGTGGCCTCTGGGCAGGACACACCTGGCACTGAGCAGAGCTGCCAAGAGGCGCTGACCTTTGGGGGGTGGGGGTGTGGGAGGAAGCAGGCTCAGAGCAGGGAGATTCTGGATGCGGGTTTGTAGGGCTTGTGACACTGGAACCAGAATTTGAACCTGGCTCTGCCTGACCCGCACACCCCCTGGCTCACTGTGGGCTGGCGGCGGGGGCACCAAACCAGGACCCCTCACCTTCGTTTTGGTCCTTGAAGACATGCGTCAGCAAAGGGCTAGGTGCAGGGTCAGGGGAGAAAGCTGCTAAAGGGCCCCCCTGGCACCCTTGCCAGCCTGACGAGGTCAGGCCTGCGAAGCCCATGCCCACACGTGCTGCCCCACCTCGACGTGCCCGGACGACACAGCTGGGTCCGCTGGGCTCAGCCTGCCCCGCTGCTGTCCAGGCACCCCGGGTCGGGTGCCCGTCACCGGCTCTCACAGGAGATAGGTTGCGGACGGGCACATCCCGGTGGACAGGATGGAAGAGGAGGAGGAAGCTGGGCTTCTGCCTGCTGAGCCCCGACTTTCCCGTCCATCCTTGAACAGCAGGCGGATTGCTGTGCTCGCAGCCTGGCTCCAGGCCCACCTTTTGGAAGGGGTGTGACTCCTGAGGTCTCCATGAAACTGGATTTGGCCTGCAGGCCGGGAACGCAACAAGGATCCCAGGAGTCCGAGTGGACTCTGGGAGCAACAAAGCCCAGCCAGGCCTCCCCAGGGCCCACTGGGAACGGAACGCTGTCTTGGCTGTGGTGGAACCTCGTGGCTTCCCAGGGCCCCAGGGGCTTCTCCTGACCGCCAGGCGGGACCTGGTCCCACCCCACCCCCTCCCTGTCTGCTGGGACACTTTCGATCTTTCTCTGGATCTTTTCCCAGAGGAACCAGGGGAAAAAGCCTTGGGCAGATTCCCAGGAAGGCCCGTCCCGGTCACTCCCCACCATGGCTCTGCCTCTTGGAGAGCCTTGCGAGTGAAAGTGGAGGCCAATTCTGTCCCTTGGTTTAACCCAGAAGGAGAGTGACAAGCACTGAAGTCCGGCTCCCTGCCCCGTGAGAAGCAGGGCCGGGCGAGCCAGCCCTGTGAAGGAGACGTGGGCCCCGGGAAATGAGCCGGTCACCAGGCCTGGCGCTCCTCCCCCTGCCCGGGGAGAACCAGGCGGGAGGTGGGCACCGAGCCGGGAGGCGGCAGACCCGAGCCCCAACTGGCATGGCTCCAGGGACTGGGCTATTTGGCCCAGAAAGTGCTCAGGAATGGAGTCCTGGGGCCACCGCCCCACTCCGGGGCCGGAATGCTTTCACAAGTGGCCTCTCATGTGCTAGGGTCAAACCGATGGCAGGGAGGGCCCAGGGGGACAGAAAGCTCCCCGGCTGACCACAAGAGCCCTTCTGATGGGGCAGCCCAGGCCCCTGGGGACGTCCCAGTCTGACGGGGGACAAGAAAAGGAGCCGGGTCACAAACAAACGCGTCCTGTTGCCCCCCGTGCTGAGCAGCCTGGAGGGCAGAGAACAATTGCGGGGGGTGCACGGGGTGGGGAGCAGGTAAGGGCCCCTGGGGGGCTCTCCCTCCCACCACAGCGCATCTGGGGCTCCTCCCTCTGAGGGGCCTTCTCTGATTTTCAGAAAGGGCCTTTCGCGGGGGGAGGGGATCATTAATAAGAGCCCAGAGGTCTCTGTGAAGAGAAGGTTGATATACAGACACCCCTCGCTTGGGGCAAAGCCGGGAGGTGACCATGTCCCTTGACACAGAAGGCAGTCCTGGAACGGCTGGGCACCCCTCACCCTGCGCTCCCTTTGAGCAGGGCTGTTATACTGTGGTTTGACTGACCTACATCGTTCACACACTTCTCTTCATCAGCTGAGGGCCTGTGCTGCGGACAGAGCCCCTCAGCCATCCGGGGTCCAGCTGTCCCCCCACCTCTCATGGCCCCCCTGAGGCCCTCAGCTTCCAGCAGCCCAGCAGACCCCCCAGCTTCGCCCAGCCCACCATGAGGCCAGGAGGCTCTCCGAGAGGTAGGAGGCCCGGTATCTGGGGGGACGAATCTAGACCCTGGTGTCCCACGGGCTCTGCCACCTCCTGTGTGACGTCATATCTCCTCACCTGCAGAAGGGACAAGATGCTCCTGACCTCCTGCCTCCCGGGCCGGGATGAGAGTCCAGTGTGAAGGCTCGGGAAACTCGAGGGGATGATGTGCCGCTGGCAGCCCCCACAGCTCCCAGCCAGGACCCGCCTGCCCTCAGGACTCTTAGAGTCACCCTCTTGGCCTGCCCTGTGACAGCAGCGTCCTTCGAGGCCTGGCTGGCTCCCTCGTGGTTGGAGTGGGGCAAAGCTGTGGCTCGGAAGACTGCAAATGGGTAGTGGGTGTAGCGGCTGGGGGGGGCAGGTGAAGGGGCCCGACGGGGAGGTGCCCCACCGGGTCCAGGCTGCTGTGCTCCAGCACATGGTGAGGCAGGGGACAAGGGGGGAGGTAGGCAGGACTTTTTGCTGGTACCTCCCGCCATTGCTGGCTCTGGGCAGGCCCTTTGCAGCCCAGTCTCTCTGAGGCTCGGAAAGAAAATGACCAGAGAAATCCCCAGGGAAGGTCCTGCTGGGGGTGGCAGGCCGGCCACTGCCCTGCTGGGGAACTGCTCTGGGCCCGTGGATGCCCTCGGGTGGACGGCAGCCCTCCCAGGCAGGGCCCTCGAAGAGCCCCCATCCCGGATGAGCTGGCAAGAGAGAAGCAACTATTATTCTTGTACATAACAGCTTTATTGCGACCTAATTCACCCTTCACAGTGTAGAGTTCAGTGGCGCTCGGTGTGTCCACAGGGCAGTGCAACTGTGACCACGAACATCTTTGGGAACGTACCCCCGCGATGTGGGCTTCTGCGTCTCGCTTCTGTCACTCGGCACCACGTTCTCAGGGTTCCTCCTCCAAGGGGCGGTGGGGGTCAGAACTCCGGGCCTTTTCCCGGCTGCGCAACCTTCCACCGTTGGGTCCCCCGGTTTGTTGACACAGGCCGCACTCGTGAAGGATATCGGGGCCGTCACTGTGCGCTTGCTCTCTTGATCTGTCTGAGTCTCTCTCGCTCTGGACCAGACGCTCCACGGGCGCGGGGCCGGGTCCACCCTCACTCAGCTCGGCAAGCATGCGTGGCACAGGCGACACCAGGTCGACATCGCATTCTGAATGAAGCGGGGCAGACCTCTGTGGGAGGCAGCCAACGTCGAGGTGCTACCTCTTCCCGGCACACCCTGTTCTCCCTCCGCCTTCGCCTGCGCCTCCTGGCGGGCCCCCGAGTCACGAAACCGCGTCTCCCGTGAGATGTGCGGGCTGCAGCACCGTGTTCCTCGCTGTGGCGCCGCTGACAGCTCGGTGGGGACCGTCCTCTGCTGGCGCCGGCCTGTGCACTGTCCACATTCAGCCGCTTCCCCGGTCCCTACTCACCGGATGCCAGTAGTGCCGTCCCCTCCTGGTTGTGACAACCAAAGATGTTACCACAAATGACCCCCAGGGAGCCAGCTTGTTCTGGTGGGTCGAGAACCGCCGGTCTCCACACGGTCTCTCCTTCTTTTCCATCACACCCCAGGGCAGCGGGAGCCGGCGTTCCTGGCGTTGGAGAGCGAAGTCCGAGGCCCAGAGAGGTTTAGTGGCCTGACCACGGAGGGGCCAGCAGCAGAGGCTGGATATGAGGCTTCTGTCCCCAGGGCTGGGCCCTTAACCCCCAGTGGGAGCCAGGAATCAAGGCGGCCTCGGGCCCCTGGGGCCTGCCGTGTCACCACTTGAGTTTCTCTTTCTTTGGACTCGGTTTCGAACTCCTCACGCCGCCCTCTCGGCGAGTGAGGCCGACGCTGCAGAATTTCCCTGCCCTCCTCCGCCCCCCTCCACCCCCAAATCCTCATCATTCCTTTCATTTTTGAGTGTTCACAGGACAAAGGAAGTGAGCACTTGGAGGACGATGCAAGCTGTGTTTGCTCCTTAGCGGCCGCTGGGATGTAACTGGATCCGGCTTAGGAAGGTCACGCTGGGGACCCTGGCAGAGCCCCGGCCTGGGCTGCCCGTGGGCACGGTCACTTCCACAGCCCTGGCATGTTGAGAATGAGACGAGGCAAAGCGTCCCCTAAAAGCCACAGTGGATCCACCGGGGCTGTGGGCTTCTTGTCGGGGGCGGCGGGCGGGGTTCTGACCTGGCCCACACCTTCTGGGCCACGCCGGGTCCCCACTGGCTGAGGGCCAGCCGATGGCCTGCGGGAGTGCCCTTGGCCAGCCCACCGGGGGCCGCGGGGCGAGCAGAGAAGAGGTTGGACTTTGGGGCCGGCTGGATCTGGCTGAGATTCTGAACCCTGGGTCTGCGGGGCCTCGAGCAGATCACTTAACCTCCCTGAGCCTCAGTTTCCCCATCTGTAGGATGGGACCAAGAGCCTGTCCTCCACTGAGTTGTTTGTGGAAACCAACGGAGTAGCACACATAATAAATGAACATATGTGGGCTTGTATTAAAGTTTTTTTTTTTTGAGGAAGATTAGCCCTGAGCTAACATCTGCTGCCAATCCTCCTCTTTTTGCTGAGGAAGACTGGCCCTGAGCTAACATCCGTGCCCATCTTCCTCTACTTTATATGTGGGACGCCTGCCACCAGCATGGCTTGCCGAGCGGTGCCATGTCTGCACCCGGGATCTGAACCGGCAAACCCCGGGCCGCCGAAGCGGAACGTGCACACTTAACCGCTGTGCCACTGGGCTGGCCCCGGGCTTGTATTAATAAAGACCAAGTAATAAATTAATACATTTACGTTGTTATGTTTATTTTACAATAAGAGTAATAAATTGTGTCCTTGTCACATGACAGGCGCCGAGTGTTTCATGTCTATCTAACCAGGACGACCTCCTGACATCACAGGCAACGGGCCGGGGGAGATGCCGGCAGCCACCCAGGGTTCGCGACACAGCCGGGACAGAACCCAGAGTTTAGTTGCAAAGCCCTTGCACTTGACCCCTGGATTTCACGGCTTCTTGAACAAGCAGCCTCAGGTGGGTACACGGCGTGCCATGCAGCCGGGCCACTTCACGGCTGATCCATGTCCATGTCGCTGCCAGAGTCCAACACGTCTTGGCCCGCCGCTCACTCTGGGCTGCAGGTGGCTCAGGGCGGGCCAGCCCCAGGTGGGCGTCTGAGGCCCTCCTGTGACCAGACGTGTTCAAGGCAGGTCTCCTGCCCACGCTTGCTGGGGTCAGCCCTGCCCCCTTGACTGGCCTGGCAGGGAGTGGAGCGTCCACTCCTTCAGTGTCCCCGCCCCTCCTCAGACACACACACACACACACACACGTATGCACACACGCGCGCACACGCACACACACTCTCCAGCCCCCAGGGCTGGGCACAAAGCCGGTGCCCATGGGCAGATTGCTCCCTGTCGCTGATTTTCAAGCCCTAAAAATGTGCCTGGCGCTCAGCCAGGCGCTTCGAGGGGCACCCGACAATCCTCGGGGTGCCTGCTCAGGGAGTCTGCCAGCCCCGAGCCGGCTCCCTTCCTGCGTTTACCCAGCTGCCCCCAGACCCCAGCCCCTCCCTGAGGGCACAGGGGGCGGTGGCTTCTCTGTCCATGTTCCTAGCAACAGACACCGACTCGACCTGCAGAACTTCTGGAATGGATGCGGGGGGCTCAGAGCAGCCTCGCAGACCAAAAACCAGGCTTGAAAACTGGGCAGCGGCCAAGAGATGCAGCTGGACGCCGGCCCCCCAGTCCTGCCACAGGACGGTCTGGACCCTGGGCCACCCTGCCAGCCCTGGATACTGCCTGCTGCTGCCGCCACTGAAGAGAATCACCCGCCCCTTCTCATCACTTGTTTGAGTCAAAGGCTGGGGCAGCGTCTGATTGGTGGAGTCATGATCCCATGCCCTGCCTCAGCAGCCAGGAGCAAGGAAAGCAAATATGGAGCCTGTTTGTCCATGGCTTTCAGTCAGAGTTCCCCTGGAACCACTCTGAGCTTCTGACAAGGGCTGGTGCCCTGCCCTGCAGATGACCCCCCATGGGACACTGGCAGACTCCCTGAGTGACAAATGGTCCTATCTACAACAATTCTTACTCGGGCAAAAGGGGAGATTTATTGGTTCATGTAACTGGAAAGCCCAATGATAACTGCTTTCAGGTATGGCTGGATCCAGGGGTTTGAGCAGTGTTTCCAGGACCTGGTTCAGGACCCAGTTTCTCTTTCTTTGTCCTTCAGTTCCACATCCTCTGGGCTGGCTTCACTCTCAGACATCTTGTTCTAGTGATGGCAAGCTGGCGGCTCAGCTCCAGCCTCAAACCCTCGGAGGTTCAAGGCCAGCAGAAAAAAAGAGAGAGGTTTCTTCCTAGTCATCCCAAGTTAGTTCTGATGGGCTTGATTTGAGTCACATGTCCACGTGTGAACCAATCACAGTGGCCAGAGGAATGCAATGTTCTGATTGGCCAGTCCTGAGTCTGTGGTCCATACTGGCAACCTCAGAGGGAATGGAGCGGTTGAAACACATGGATGGAGAGCTGGGGAGGGTGGTTCCCTAAAAAGCCAACAGGGGGCCCTGGCGGAGGGAAGGGGGAAAGGAGGCTGGGTGACAAAACAGCTGTCACCAGAATGACCACTGGCAGACTCCCTGACTCGCCACTGGGCCTTTTGGAGTGGCAGCTGGCTGTGCCCTGATGGACGGTCCTGAGTGCCCGGAGCCGGACTTTGGCCTCTCCTGACTGACAGTTGGCCAGTGTGATGACAGGCAGTTGGCGGCGCCCCTGCAGCCCCCCTGCCCCTCCTGTCTGGCAGTCAGCGGGCACCCCGGTGGGCAGCTGGCAGGCATGGTGCTTGGCAGCTGACCAGTCATTTCTGGCAGTTTCTTGTGGGGCTGCTCCGAGGCAGGGAGGGCGCCCTCCTGGGGGCCACACCATTGCACTCGGCCTCCGCCCACCTCCCGCCACCACTCCCCACCGACCAGGGACAGAAAATGGCGCCCAAGAGGCTGGGGCTGGTTAAAAAAGCCTTTCGTCCCCATGTGGTAGCAGGAGCTCCGGTCCAGTGGGAGCGAGAGGCCAGGAGCGCCAGGGGGCGGTGCCCCCCCCGAATGGAGGGATTCAGGGAAGAGTAGAATGGGTCACTGAGTGTCACTCAGCTTCCAGCAAATAGTTATGAAAGGCCCACTCGGGTCAGGTGCTGGGGGAGGCGGTGGCCACCCGAGCTCTCGGCCCAGCGGGGAGCCGCCCGACTCATGTAGTGACGGGGTAGATGGGACGTGGGTTCGACGGGATGGGCTGGCCTTAGCGGACACCCAGGCGGCCTCCCAGGGGAGGAGCGGAGCGGGAAGGCCAGCTAGAGCAGCGTCGGCGACCGAGGGAGGTCGGAGCAGCTGCAGCGAGGGGCCACCGGGGCTCTGGAGGGTCAGGAAGGCCAAGTCCTAAAGGACACGGTGGGCCCTGGCAAGGATCTGGGCCCTTTTCCGGAGGTGGCGACGCGATCAGACTCGGCTTCTAGAGTTCATCCCGCATCCAGAGAGAGCTGATTGTGGGGGACGCGGCAGAATCGGGAGCTGCTCAGTCATCTGGACTGAGAGGGAGGGGGCCAATGTAATGAGGGGGTGACTTGGGGGTCGCTGGAGGTGGGGCTGACAGGCTGGGAGCCGCCCCACGCTGTCCTGTTAGTCCTGTGTACAGCGGGGCCCGTTCTTGCACAAACAAGGGACTCCCTGTCCGCACCCGGCCCAGCGTGCACACTCACACCCACGCGGGCCAGCTTGTGTGCATTTGTAAGCGCTGAGAAAGCGGCAGAAGGTCACCTGGACGCGGGTGGGCGGGCTGGGACGCTCCGCTCTTTATGCATCATTGTGTTTTCACCGGTCGCTGTAACTCAGTGTTGCTTTTATAGGTCTGGGAAAAGGGATTTCAATGAAAGAAGGAAAAGTGAGAACGGGACAGTGAATGCCGTGGCCGAGAGCGCTGGCTCTGGGGTCAGAGCAACCTGGGCTGGCTCCTCTTCAGTCATCAACAACCTGGAGGCCAAGGAAGTCGGCTCAGCCCACCCCGGCCTGGTCTTTCTGTCGAGAAATGGGGCTGCCGCGTGGATTAGGGGAGATCACACGTGTCACGTGCTTTGCATGGCGCAGGGGTGGCTGTCACTGCTCTTGTGGCTGTCCTCTCCCCTCCACCCCCAGCCCTCCCAGACCTGCCTTCCCCCAACCCATCTCCCTCTTTGTTCCCTCCGTCCACGTCCCCACAGCATGTGTCAGAGGAGAAGGCGAAGATGGGAACAGTCTGCGTGACCAGCCCGCCCGGTGCGGCCAGGACGGACGGGGACGGCCTGGACCAGGGGCCAGCCCAGGACCAGGGAAGGAGGCTGGCCTCCCCTTCATGGCCGGCTGGTCCATGCGTCCGGCTCCTGCCCCGGGCCAGGATGACAGATGGCCCCCGGAGGAAAGGTCACTGTCTCCGGAGCAGTTGTGTATGTGTCGGAGGCGGGCGGGGCAGGCTCCGCGGCCCATGTCTGGCATTTGGGGGCCTGGCCCTCGCCAGCAACCGGACTTTATTTTGGTTACTGGCGATGGAAGGTTCAGGTCATAAATAACCGCCTGGCCAGGCAGCCAGCTTCTCCCCCGGGGCGGCCGCAGGCCGAGGCCTCTCCAAGGCCGGCGTGGCCCGCCTCTTGGCGCGGGGCAGGAGGTCTGGTGGCGGCTCGGAAGCCCAGTGGGGAGGCGGGGGAGAGAGGAAAGGGGTCTCGGGGCCTGGGTTCAGAGCAAGGTTAGCCAAATAGTGGATAAATTAAGCGAGGGAAACAGACAGCTCCCCTCCCGGTGAACTTTTCACCCAGCTAACCTGCTTCTCGCCCACTCTCAGGTGGCAGCAGCTCCCGCCCGTCGCTGCCACCTCTGGGGAGTTGTCACCTGCCTCTTCCCCCAACCATGGCCTCTGCCACCCCAAGTGGGGATGAGGATGGAGCTCTCAGGACAGGCTCCAGGGCCACGGCCCAGCGAGGAGCTTCCAGGCCTCCTTCAGAAACGGGGATCTGACCCGGCCTCAAGTTCAGACTTGGCAGGATGGTCACACGGCCCCCTGACCCGACACTGTCCCCCAGGCGGGGCACCTGCCTCTGACAGGGCCCTGTGAGTCTTCTCCGAAGCTGGCCCTGGAGTTCCAGGCGGTGTCTCCAGCGGGACCCTCCACCCAACCACCTTCGTTGCTTGTTTCTGGCCTGAGCCACCTCCTGAGGGACCAGCTCCATCTTCAGGGGGCAAAGGAGCAGGCCCTCCCTAGGGCAAGAGGGGCTAGAGGGGTCCCCACACGCGATGGCTATTGCCCCAGGCTCCCTGCCACAGACGGGCTTGCCCCTCAGTCACCAGAGCCTTCTCGGAGCCAGGCCCCGGGGCCACAAAGTGTGTGTGGGAGGAGCGCATGGGCACCAAGCAGACCCCAAGGACAGTCACCAGGAAGGGGGTCTGCAGAAGAGCTGGAGGAGGTCCTGAGGCCCAGGCACCTGGCTGTCTCCTCCCAGTGTCCCCTCATGGTAGCTGCCCAGCCTGGATGCACGGATGGCGCCCGGAGGAAGTGTGGGACCCGGCAGGACCCCCGGGGGAGGGGCTGGCGGTCACCTGGCATTCTCGCATGCCGTGGCACGTGTGGACCGAGGGCCAGCACATGCTGAGCACTGGGCCTGGTGCCGGGAGACGCAGAGAATGAGTGGGTGAGGTGCCCCCAACTGTGGAGCAGCGAGCCTGTGCAGGGGGTGGGGGCCGGCAGAGCAGAGAGACAGAGAGACGCACAGACAGGCACACAGAGCAACCGCAAGGGTAAATACCAGGGACCAGGGGGTCAGTGAAGGCCTGGAGGAGGAGTGACATTTGAGCTGAGGTCGTTATGATAAGGAGGGGACAACTTTGGGAAGGGAGTGGTGTGGGGTGAGGTTGAAGGCCAGCAGGCCCGAAGCACAGGGCTGATGGGCAGGGTCAGAGGCCAGACCAAGGTCATGACCTTAGGTTTGCCCTTGGCCCTCTTGGTAGATTGTCTTCCTGTTGTCAGCTCGAGGCACACCCACCTCCCTGAGGGGGGCAGATGATGTCGAGAACCTGGGGCCCTTGAGCTGTGCTCCTCAGAGAGTGGCTGTGCTGTCAGATAGTGGTTCTCTCCTGCCTGGTCCTTCTCGGGGTCAGGAGCCTGGCAGCTGGTGGGCAGGGAACTATTGGGATGGACCCTGGGGGCATCACCCCGTAATCCTGGACCAGGAACTGGGGCCCAGGGCGGAAAGGCTGAGAATTTGGCTCTCCTACAAGGAGGTCCCTGAGCTCAGGGACCCTTCGTGCGATTCCATAAACCGTCACCCTGCTTCTTTCTCCTAACACGAAATTAGTTCTGTGTTTCCTGATTATAAAAATAATAGACACTCCCTTTAAAAAATTACAATAATGTTAAAACGCATTCAGGTCTCAGTAGACGCCTCGCTGCATTAAGGGCTGCCTTCCCGGGCCGCCCCGTGACCGCTGACTCTGTCACCCAGGAGGTGCCCCATTCCCATGTCGAAAGAGTGACTGAACGAATGAATGTGGGGATAAACTCATGTGATCCTTCAAGGAGAGCGGACCGCTTTGAGAACGGGTCATTGTGGTCACCAGCGTCCTGCTCCCAGAGCCGCGGGTTCCCCTGCGTGCCGCCCACCCGGCCGACAGTGGGATTTCCCTGGGGCGCGCTGACCTTTCTGCTTCCTGTCTTTCCCACAGTTCCCTGGCCAGGGGCTTCCCAGAGCAGATGGTCCCTCCATGTGTTCATTGTTTTAGAATATTTATTTAGTATTATTAAAAAGATGGTGTCGTGACAAGAAAGAAAAAAATGAATGCAAAATACATTGGGCATTCATTCACCAACTGCCCGAGCAAGTGCCATGCTCCTGCCCGCAGCGGGCCCTCGGCCGCAGCTCAGCACAGACGAGCTTGTCCAGAGCGGCCCCTCTCTCGTGCTTACGACGCACCATGTTTACTTAGCACTTTGTTAGGTGTTTTCTGTATTTCCACAAAATCCTCACAATTTTCACTTTAAAGACCATTTTAATGGCTTTATCCTATGCCTCCATGTGGCCTTCCCATATTTTTGGTAAGTTCTTCGCCTAATGGACACAGAGGTTGTGTCCAGGGTTTTTTGCTGTTGACGATACCGTACATATTTTAGCAGCTGTGGCTTTTTGCGTCTTTTAGACCTTTTCCTGGGGATGAATTTCAACAGAGGCTTATAGGGACCAAGAACATAAATCGTTGTATGGCTTCTTTCTGGGTGTCATCCCGTTTATTTTCAAAAGAGCGACACCAATGTGCAATGCCACCGGCTGCAGGGTACGGCTGTGAATTTCTCTGCACGCCTGCCGGGACCGGGCGTGGCCTTACCCATGGTCTGGCTAACTTGGTACTAGTAAACCAGTCCCCCGGGGCTGCCTTCACCTGCTCTTCTAGGATCGTCCTGAGGATAAATCTTCCCAACGCGCTGGTTCAGAGCAGGTGAGCGCGGCCAGTTCACGAACCTCCAGCCCCAGACAGGCAGATATAAGAGGGATGATGCCGCCTCCTCATGGGGTCCTTGCGATCCCTTTTTTTTTTTTTCCAATTCAGCCAATCACTTTCTTTTCATCTGTGTATTTATAGGAGCTTTAGGCCCAGGAGCACTTTCAGAGAACCAGAATCAAAGCACGGTCTTTGCCCTAAAAGCTTACAACGTATTTTCATGTTTCTACTATTCCTCAGGACTGTTCTAAACGAGTCTTTCAAGAGTAGCTTGACTATATGATGGTAATCACGTTAACCACAGAACCCAGACAACTCAGAAATAAGTTAATTTTATTCCAGACACAGACATCGGAGTTGTGAATATGTAAACATTTTCCGGCCTTTCACACCTGAATGAATGAATTATATCCTGCAGAGACCAGCAGGGCTGGAGAGATTTCATTAAGACAGCAATGCAAGAGTTTTCTTGGGACAAACAAAAAGATTACAGCATTTCATAGATACTATAGAAAAAATGAGGAACATGTCACAGTCACCTAACTTCACATTTGCTGGTTGAATTTTCTTGCTGGACTTCCTGTGATGATTAAATAAGATGTAAAACTTTTTTTTTGGTATGCTTCTTGTGGTGAGGAAGATTGGTCTTGAGCTAACGTCTGTTGCCAATCTTCCTCTTTTTTTTTTCTCCCCAAAGCCCCAGTACATAGCTGTATATCATAGTTCTAGGTCATTCTGGCTTTTTTATGTGGGATGCCACCACAGCATGGCCTGATGAGTGGTGTGTCGGTCTGCGCCCAGGATCTGAACTGGGGAACCTCAGGCTGCCGAAGCAGAGCACAGGAACTCAACCACTCGGCCACAGCCCAGCCCCTGATATGTAAAACTCTTGATGGGATGCTTACCCCAGGATAAGCACTCCATGAATGTCAGCTGCTTTACTCTGATTTCTTTGTATGTAAATGATCTTTTCATGCTCTTTGCTCACATATCTTGGACTCTTGATGTTTTTCTTGTTTATTTTAATGAGCTCTTTATATATTGTAGCCATTCTTCCTTTACCTCCCATTTCCAGACATTCTACTTTGTTCACAAATTTAGAATATTGGAAAGTTTGTGGTTTTTGATGTCTGTTCCTTTCTCAGAGCTGTCCTGGATTGTGTTAGGGTCACCTCTCTCCTTCAACTGTCCAAGAGCAAGTGGGCAGACATGAGAGTCGGCAGAGGTCGACCAGTTGGAGTAATTTAGTTGATCTTGTCTCAGGCTCAGTCAGCTTTCCCTGATGTCATGGTTCCCCAGGGACCTGGCTCAGTGAAGCATGTGGAACAATTCTTTTGAAATGAAAGGACTCAGAATCTCCTCATTCTCAGCAGTTCTTGCCCCAAACTAGGTCAGCTTCCTTGATTTTGTGGTTATGGCTGCTCTTGCTTTCTTTTTTCTTCTGCAGCAAATTCATTCATTTACCAAATATCCCACAAGAGCCTTCTCTGTGCAAGGCTCTGAGTTTGGGGCTATAATGATGAACAAGACAGGACACGTCCCTGCCCCAGGAGAGTCCCCAGTTTACTGGGAGACGCACGCTGGCAATGGTATCTGGTCTGCAAGTATTTATTGAGCATCTGCTGTGCCAGGCTGTCTGCCAGGGGCTGGGGACGCCTAGGTGAGCAGCGAAGGCCCCTGTCCACACAAGCTCATCATCATGGACCAAATACCCACACAGACAGACGGAGGGCGACTTGTAACACGCATG
Source organism: Equus quagga (assembly GCF_021613505.1). Classification (NCBI taxonomy): domain Eukaryota; kingdom Metazoa; phylum Chordata; class Mammalia; order Perissodactyla; family Equidae; genus Equus; species Equus quagga. The sequence continues at coordinate 39,291,663 of NC_060271.1, forward strand.
AACTGTGAAGGAAGGGCCGGTGGAGCTCTTCGGGCTACAACACGGGGCTGTGACTCATTCCGACTGGGGGTCTGCGGGAGGGAGGGGTGTCAGTTAGGGAAAGCTTCCGAGAGAAGGTGACATTTGAGGTGAGCTCTGGAGGCTGACTGGGAGGTAACCAGGCCAAGAGGGGAAAGACTTTCTGAGACAAAGGCAGCAGCACATGCAAAGCCCCAGAGCGGGAAGAGACAGCTTTAAGCCTCTGTTCAGCTGGCTCGGGGTCTGTCCCTGGGACTCCGGGCTGCAAGGGAGGGTCCCTCCCGATCTGCTGGCTCAGCGTCCAGGGGACCCTCTCCCGCTCAGCCCATCCTTAGGGCCCCATCCATCCCTGCCCCACCTGGGCAGCTCATCTCTTGTTGGATGGGGCAGAGCTGTAGGGGGGCTGAGGGGACAGAGCTGTCGGGGGCTGAGGGGCAGAGGCCCACTTTGGGAGGACACGCAGCAGGGCGTGAGGGCTGCCCTGTGGGGCCCCACTGTCGCCCTGCTCCTTACTCTGACCTCTCTGGGGCTTGGCCTCCTGCCTCCGGGAGTTCACAGGGAGGTGAATCTCGAGCGGAGGCTGCTTCCTTCCTCTCCAGGGAGGCCGGGGAAGGCCCCTTCCTCCCCTTCCAGGGCTCTCTGGGACCTGAAGAGCCATTTGTCCCCCTCTGTCCTCTCCCTGCCCCAGCTCCAGGGACCAAGCAGCGGGGGCTCCTGTGACTGGCCTGGCCTGGGTGCGGGCTAGGTGGGAGGGCCCCGCCCCGGGGCCCTGGGGCTGAGAGCACTGCGACGCCTCCGAGCGAGCGACTGCCCTTGCCTTGGTGGCCTCTGCCCCCCTCGAGGTGTGGGGAACGGCTCAGAGCTGCAGTTCACCCTGCGGCACGGCGACGAGGAGAAGGACGGCCGCCTGGAGCCCGGCGAGGCCCAGACAAGGCCCTGGCACTTCCCCCACAGGCGCCCGGGGGCTGACGCCGGCTTCCCACCCGTCCTCACAGGGAAATTCCAGCCTGGACCCCAGGGCCTTGGGAATGTCTGCATAGACTTTGGAGCTAGACAGCTCTGGGTTGGAATCCCTGTTCCATCTCTACTCTCTGTGGGGCCCTGGGCAGGTTGGCCTCTCTGAGCCTCAGTTTCTCCACGGGTGAAATGGGTTCACCCTACCCTGCAGGGCTGTGTACCAAAGGTATGGGGCCTTGGAACTGCTCCTGACAGCAGCTAAGGGGCCTTTGCCACCAGAGTCTGCTCTCAGTGAGTCAGTCAACACAGGCCTGGGTGCTAGGGAGATGGTTGGAGACAACCAGGTAAACTGAGGCCTTGCTTGTAGGACCTGCATTCTAGCAGGGCAGGCTCCGCCAGCAGGTCTCATTTCATCCTCAGATGAACCTGGTGATAGAGACTTAAGTCTTATCAGCCTCTCACAGATGAGGGCTCTAAGGCTCAGAGAGGTTGTCAAACTCACAAAGTTGCACAGCAAGTAGAAGGCCCAGCTGGGATCCCCCACAGGTTGCTGGACTCTGGAGCCCATAGATGAAACAGTCAGGAGGGCTGTTTGCTGAGAATATGGCCCAGGCTTGGACCCTGAAACTAGGAGGCAAAGTTTTCTGTGCCAGCTCTTCCTGCAAGCCCAGAATTCCCCAACCCCCATGCACCAGCCCCCTGGACCCCAGAACAGTTCCTCCAGCATCCTGGGCTCCATCCTCAGGCCTGTCTTTTGAAACTTGGCGTTGGAGTTGGGGGAGGGCGGCCGGGCCCTGGGAGCTGCTCGTCATTCTTCCCGGGAAGAGCAGCTTGGCGAGCGGGCCCCTTTGTTGCACGCTGACAGGACGGTGCAGCCACCACACACTTCAGCTGCCAACTCGCCGCGGTCACTCAATCCATCACCGAGGGCGGGGGCTCCTGGCCGGCCGCTCGCCTGCAGTGTTGTTCTAGTCTGCCTCGAGCTGCGAGATAAACGGGGCATGAACTGGCCCCCTGGCAGGGGGTCAGCCCCTTCTGCCCTCATTAAAGTGCCAATCAAGAAGAGGAATGGAGACAAGCGGAGGGAGCCCAGCCTCCCCAGTCGGCGAGGGGGCAGGATTCAGACTCCCCCCCACCCAAGAGAGCCTGGAGAATCCCACCCCAGCCCGCCTGCATCTGGTTGCAACATGGCCCTTGGTTTCCCTGTAGTGAGAGGCTGGGCGAGCTGGAAATTCAAGGCAGCAAACGCTGCTCCCGTGGGCCGGCTCTGGTTGCTGTTTGGTTACCTGCTGCCATGTACAAACCACCCAAAAACTAAGTGGCTTGACACAACTGCCATTTTATGCTCTCTCGACTCTGAGGGTTGACTGGGCCCAGCCAGATGAGTCTTCTGCTCTCTGATGTTGGCTGAGTGGCTGTCGTCTGGGGCTCCACCCGGCTGGAGAGCTTGCAGATGGCTCATACACGTGGCTGGTGCCTTTGCGGGGACAACCGGAAGGCTGGGCTCATCTGGTTCATTGGGATGACTGGGCCTCTCTCTCCATCTCCACGGAGTCTCAGGGTCTCTGCCTATCCACGTGACCCCTCCACATGGTCTCTCCCACAGGGGAGCCACACTGCTTGTCACGACTTAGGGCTCCCAAAAGTGCAAGAGTGGAAGGCATTGACCTGGAACAGGCACAGAGTACCTTCTGCCCTATCCTGAACTGAGTCACAGGTCAGCCCAGATTCAGTGTGGGAGGGACCTCCCAGGGGAGCGGGTGCTGGGAGTCATGGTCCCGTGAGGCCATCTTTGGAGACTGGGTACCACAGTGTGACCCCAGTGGGGGTGTTTTGCTCAGGACAGGGCTGGAACAAGCTCTTGGGTTCTCTGCCTGGAGGCCAAGTGGACCAGAAGCCTCTTGTGGGGGGGAGGCTGTAATTCTCTCCTCCCATATATACCTATACCCTCCACAATTTGTCTATTCTCTAGAAAAATCCCCAAAACCTGTAATGAGGCATTTGAAAAAAATGATTAATAGCATGATTATGTATTCATTTCAAATATTTATAATTGTTATGATTGCTTGAGAACTTACAATATGCTAAGCATTGCCCTAAGCAATTATATCTTATTTAATTCTCCCAGCAACCCTATGGAGATGACACTCTTGTGACCCTTGTTTCACAGAAGTATCAGTCAAGTGGGCTAAACTGTAACAAAGAGACTCCCAAATATCTATTAACTCAAACACAATAGAGGTTTCCTGGTCGGCAGGCAGGTCCCCTCCATCGAGTGTTTCTCAGACCCAGGCCCCATCCATCTTGTGGCTCTGCTCTCCCCTCTGCTCTGCTGCAGTGAACACATCACTCTGGCTGCTCTGTGGAGGATGGACCACAGTGTGTGCATATGTGAGGAGGGGATCGGATTTGATGGAGATTCCCCATTTGCCTTCTAAACCCACCATCCCCTTCTCTACCCCGCTTTCTGCCCAGGGAGGCTAACCTCCATGCACTATATCAATGGACTCCCAACACTTTGGCTTCCAGTTAGGTCCAGCCAGAGGAAGACAGGGGCACAAGATCAGATTCCCCTGGCTCTCTCACTGCTGGGCTGTAGTGTGGCAGTTGCTGACTTTTTCTGCCAAAGGCTATGGCTCCCATCAAGAGGTCCTTTCTAGCATCTATCACTCTTACTCATCCTAGGGGTGGTGACAGGATGCTTCACTATCCCTTGTTGGTACCCTTGACCCCACCCACAACTTGTGATCAACCCCTTTCATAAATTCTCTGCAGTCGTATCCTCTGAGTGTGCCATCTGTAGCCTGCCATGTCCCTGGCTGATACAGAGGGCAAGGGTGGAAGCAAGGAAGCTGTTTAGGAAGTGTTGCAATAATCCAGGAGAGAGATGGTGGGCAGATTTCTAAGGCTGAGCCAACGAAAGGTCTCGGGTGGGTTGGGTGTGGGGTTTGAGTAAAAGAGAAGTTTCAAGGATGACTCCAAAATTATTGGCCTGAAAAACTGGAAGATTGGAGTTATTTATTAAGATGGGAAAGGCAGGCTTATGAAGGAAAAAATTACAAGTTCTGTTTTGGACATGTTAAATTTGGGATGCTTTTTAGACTCCCAAGTGGAGATGTTAAAAAAAGCAGTTGGAGCCCCAAGTCTGGATTTCAGGGCAGAGATCGAGGCTGGAAATACAAATTTAGGAATTGTGAATATGTAGATGGTATTTAAAGCCTTGGGAATCAATGCGATTCCCAAGAAGAGAAAAGAAGAGATCTTAGTGAGCTCTGAGGCTTTCCAGCACTTGGAGGCCAAGAAGATGAGGAGGAACAAGCAAAGAAGACTAAAGTGGTGCTGTCACTGAAGTAAGAGGAAAATCAAGAAACAATGGTTTCCTGGAGGCCAAGCGAAAAAAAAAAAGGTGTTTCAAGAAGAGGGTGTTCAACAATGGAGACTGCTGCTGAACGTTCAGGTTAGATGAGACCTCGTAATGAAAATCAGAGTCAGCAAAGTGGAGGTCAGTAGTGACCTTGAAAAGACTGGGGGCTTGAGGATAAAAGCTTAATTGGAAAGGGCTCAAAGGAGAATAGGAGAAATGTCTGGTTCTATCCATGGCAGAGTAGCTGGTATGGGACTTATCTGCCTGACATAAATAACTATAAAACTGGACAAAATATATGAAATAAACACTATCAGGCATTGAACCACAGGCAATGCAAGGCTATGACCCTCAAGCAAAAGGAAGCATGAGGCTGAGCTCCACATTCACCTTGACTTTCTGCCTGGGGGTAGTTTTCAAACTATGGCACAGGAAAGCAGATTCCAAGCAAAGAGCTAAAGTCCACTGGGTGTAGAAAGAGAGTTCAGAGTTTAGGGCTGTTAAAACTGCTAGAATTTGTGGGGCAGATTACCAAAGAAAGATACAGAGAAGAAGCAGCAGAGATGGAGCCTTCAAAATCTGCACAGGGATTCCCTTCAGGTCCACAGCTGAATCCTAAGGTGTGCAAGCACAGGGCAAGACTCCACAAGGCCTGGCAGAAAACCTGCTTGGAGGCTGAGGGCTGAAGAGAGATTTCAGAGATCTCAGTGTTGAAGTAATATTGGAGTCCTGAGCCAATGAGAGAGGAGAGACCTTGGAGAATACTCTGAGAATTCTGCTGAAAATCTAGAAAGGCTACTATTGAGAAGTAAGGGCTTCACCCTAGGGCTGTGGGTAAAACTGAAATCGACTCATTGTAACAAAGTCTAAAATCAATTCTCAACAAGATCAAGACGATCCTCTGGTTAGTTATCTGCCCACCAGAAAAAAAGACAACAACACTCTTCAGAGGGTGATATCATAATCCAGATTTCCACAATGTAACATTCAAACTGTCTAACATATAATAAGAAATTACTAGACACGTAAAGAAGTAGGAAATGTGACCTATAGTCAAGAGAAAAAAGTCAATAGCAGTAAACTCAATATAATCCAGGTGCTGGAATTGGCAAAGACTAAATATATAAATGTATTAAAGGATTTAAAGGAAAAGATGGACAAAACATTTGCACAAATGGGGGAATTCAGCATAGAAATGAAACTTTTAAATGGAAATTCTTGAACAGAAAAATACAGTATCTGAAATGAAGAATTCCTTGGAGATACTTTAATAGCATATTGGACATGGCAGAAGAAAGGATCTGTGAAGAAAGGATCAAAGACGGGTCAACAGAAATTATCCAAAATAAAGCATACAGGGAAAAAAAAGAATAATAAAATAAGATGGAACAAAACATCCAAGAACTACGGGACAATATTAAATGGGCTAATATATGTGTATTTAGAGTTCCAGAATGAAAGGAGAAAGAGAATGGGACAGAGAAAATATTTGAAGAGATAATGACCAAACATTTTCCAAAACGAATGACAGATATCAACCCACAGATTCAAGAAACTCAGCACACCCCAAGGAGGATAAATACAAAAACACCACACATAGAAAATCATAGTCAAATTACTAAAATCCACAGATAAAGAGAACTTTCTTAAAAATCAGCTGGAGAAAAAAAGGACAAATCACATTCAAGGGAAGAACAATAAGAATTATGGCTGACTTCTCATCAGGAACATTGGAAGCCAGAAAATAATAGGACAACATCTTTAAAGCACTGAAAGAAAACTGCCAACCTAGAATTCTTTATCCAGTGAAAATGTCCTTCAAAACTCAAGGTAAAATAAAGGCATTTTCAGGAAAACAAACACTGAGATAATTTGCTGGCAGCAGAACTTCAATACAACAAATACTAAGGATGGCCTTCAGGCTAAAGAGAAATAGTCCCAGATAGAATCATAAATCTGCAGGAAGGAACAAAGAGCATCAGAAATGTAAGGATGGGGGCTGGCCCCGTGGCTGAGTGGTTGAGTTCGCGCGCTCCGCTGCAGGGGGCCCAGTGTTTCGTTGGTTCCAATCCTGGGCGCGGACATGGCACTGCTCATCAAGCCACGCTGAGGCAGCGTCCCACATGCCACAACTAGAAGGACCCACAACGAAGAATATACAACTATGTACCGGGGGGCTTTGGGGAGAAAAAGGAAAAAAAAATCAAATAAAAAAAAATTCTTTATACTCTAAAAAAAAAAAAGAAATGGTAAGTATGGAGGTGTTTACAAGAATTTATTTAAAAGACTATTGACTAGTTAAAGTAAAAACAATAACAATGTGTGATGGTATTCATAACAAATGTAGGAATAAAACATATGACAATAACACAGAGAAGGAAAGGTGTAAATGAAATTACGCTCTTACATAATATGAGAAGTGAGATGATATTAACTCAAGGTAGACTGTGATAGCTTAAGGATTAATATTGTAATTTCTAGAGCAACACTGAAAAAAGGAAGTTTAAAACCCAGAAGATGACGATGTGTAAATGTAGGTTCATTAATTGTAACAAATGTCCTGCTCCCGTGCAGGATGTGGAAAGCGAGGGAGGGTGGACATGTTGGGATGTGGGGCAGGGGGTATCTGGGCACTCTGTACTTTTCACTGAGTTTTGCAGGGAACCTAAAACTACTCTAAAAAATAAAATCCATGTTTTAAAAAAACAAGAGGAGATAAAATGTAATTCTAGAGTATACTCGATCCACATTAAGAAAGGAAGAAACGGAGGAACGAAGAGCGAATGGAACAAACTGAGGACACAGAAAAATGCTAGACTGAAACCCAATCACACCAGTAATTACACTAAACGTAAACAAGCTAAACAGCCCAAGTGAAAACAGAGTATTAGACTGGATACAAGAGCAAGGCCCAGCTATATGCTGTTCATTAAATACACAGACACCAAAGGAAGAAAGTAAAAGGATGGAGAAGAAAGGCACATCATGGAAATACTAATCAAAAGAAAGCTAAGCTGGCTACGATAACATCAGACAAAGACGATTTTAGGACGAAGAGTATTTCCAGAGATAAAGAGGGACATTGCATAATGAGAAAGAGTCAATTCATCAAGAAGATATAATAATCCTAATTGTGTCTCATTAATAATCCTAATAATATAGGTTCGATACATGAAGCAAAAAAAATGACAACTAAAAGAAATCAACAAATCCACAATAATATTTGGAAATTTTAATACTCCTCTTTGAGACATTGGCAGAAAGCAGATATAGAGAATCTGAAAAAGACAGCGTGAGAAAAGGAGGTAGAGAAGGAAACCCCAATCTTTTTGGGAATTTTCCTTTAAAGAGAGCAGAGACGTGAGCAGTGGCTCGCTTGGGGTATGAGAAGAAGGTTGGATCACGACGGGAGAAACAGCAGCACGTGTGTAAGAGGGTGAGGATGGCCCAGGAGAGGTGGGGACTGGTGATGGAGGGCAGAGCGTGGGTACTCACAGGCGCAACGTCCTCGAGCAGGCAAGGAGACGGGACATGGGCACAAGCAGAAGTGGCCTGAGAAGTCGGTGTGTGTGTGTCTGGGGGATGGAGCTGCGGCAGTGGACCTTTCCCTAAACAGTGTCAGCCTCAGCCACTGGCCCTGCCCTCTGGCCAGGCCTCCTGAGGATGGGCGGGGGCTGTTGCGGCAGGAGCCTCACCAACCTCTCAGACGTGACATGCTCCTGTCCTTCTCCAGATCTCTGTCCCAAGATAATTCAAGCTGGTCACAGTGAGCTTCTCCAACACAAGAGGTTGGGACGAAAGTGCTGCTTTTATAACTTTCATATATATTTTATTATATTATATATATTTACGTATTATATATAATTTTTTGGATATTTAGGGATTTGTTTCAGTCTTTTACAATAACACGTAAGGATGAAAATATTTTCTAAAGTAATCAGTTCACAGAAAAGGAAACGACTCTTTTTCTCATAAGAGAAGTGCACATTAAAACTACACCAAGAGGGCCTGGCCCTGTGGCCGAGTGGTTAAGTTCACGTGCTCCACTGCAGGCCAGTGTTTCATTGGTTCGAATCCTGGGCGTGGACCATGGCACTGCTCATCAAGCCACGCTGCGGCAGCGTCCCACATGCCACAACTAGGACCCGCAATGAAGAATATACAACTATGTACCAGGGGGCTTTGGGGAGAAAAAGGAAAAAAATAAAATCTTTAAAAAAAACCCCAAAACTACACCAAGATACTCATTTCCCCTAAATCGGCAAACATCAAAAAATTTGCCAACACATTACATTGGTAAGGGTGTGGGGAAATGCACTCTCATTCATTTCAATTCGTAAATTGATACAAACTCTATGAAAGTTAATTTGGCAATATTTATCAAAATTACAAACGAGCAAAGGATCAAGAAATTTCTCTCCTGCAACTTTAACTTACACGATGAAAAACTAGGTCTGTAGAGATGATTCACTGCAGTTCTGTCTGTAACAGCAACAAGACTGGAAACAACCTAAGTGGCCATCAGTAGGGGATTGGTTAAATCAATTACGGTATATCCATACAATGGAAATCATTCTGCTTTCCAAGAAAACTGTGTGTGTTACATGCCATCAAGTTGGCTCCAACCCCTGGTGACCCCGTGATTGAGTGACGTCCACAATGTCCTGTGCTCAACAGCCCTGCTCAGCTTCTTTGCTCATGCCTGTGGCCTCCTTTATGTAGTCAGTCCATCTCATATTTGGTCTTCCTCTCTTCCTGCGGCCGTCTATGTTTTCCCAGCATTATTGTCAAGAAAATTAGAAAGCTCCTTATGTGCTGACACGGAATGATTTCCAAGACATATCATTAAGTGAAAAAAGCAAGGAAGTGCTATGCTGAAATTTTTGTAAAAAAATAAAAATAAAAAGAGGGAGAGGAGTATATATATTTGCCTGTACATCTATCTATATCTATATATTTATATCTGTATCTATATCTAGTCTGTGTGTGTATCTCCCTGGAAAAATACACAAGAAACCAGGAAACTGGATACTGATGATAAGAATGGGAGAGAGGAAAAAGATAAAGTAACCATAAATAAAAACACAGGGGGCAGGAGAAAACGTTTAACAAACAACATTCAATGTAGTCCACTGCTTCCTGTTCTTTTCCTAAATATTACATTTTATCTTTTAGATAGAGGTCTTTCAGGAATTCCATCAAGAAAATCTGAAGAACATTCAGACCAACAATTTGACCATAAGCTAGGCTCAGCAGACAAGAGGTGGGCTGTGGATGCGTCTGCTGATCACATTCGCTAAGTACCTATTTTGTGCTTAAGATGGAAAAGCTACGCTCTGCCACCTGTAGAGATAGTTTGCAACCAATTATTCACCATTTCTATTTTCAATCTGTTGACATATTTTAAATATTATGAGTTATTGAATTAAAACTAATATTCACAGACATTCTCTTTAGCCATTAGCGAGGGTTCTCTTGATGAGATAACTAGATTAATGGAATAAAGCTGAGGATCAGAATGTGAGCTGCAAGATGACAGGATGCCCCTTCTCCCAACACCTCAGCTTTTATTAACGTAACTGTTGTCATCTTCTGAAATAAATTGGCTGAAGTTTGTGACCACTAACTCCTGTGCTGAGGAGCGCTGGGACAGACGGGCCCAGGGAGCCTTTGGGCCAGACCTGGCCCGTGAGGCCTTGCTCTTCCGGGGTCCTGCTTCACATGCGGCCTGTCCACGTACACATCTGCCTCTGTGCCTGCGACTTTAAACACCCTGGGCAGCTGGCCAGAAGCCTTGGCTTCCTTTGCAGAGTTGCCCAATCCGATGCTGGTGTTTAGCAAACAAAGCTAGGCTCCTGGAGCCCAAACAAGGGAGAAACAGATGCCCTCTTGCCTCTTCTGACCCCCAGGGCACTCCAGTGGGGCCAAGAAGCAGCATGAGATACTCCCGAATTTTCATGGCTGAATAGACTTGAATTAACCTTCCCTGAGGCTGACAGGGAGTCCTCGGAGGGGAGACGACAGGGCCAACCGGCACCAAGCTTCCAGCTATGAGGGAACGGGACAGGCCTCAGAAGAGGCCTGCTGCTCGCTGTCAGGCCTTCTGCCCAGGCCCCTAAGATTCCATTTCTCCTCAGCCCACCCATCCCTCATCATTCCCTCTCTCCTCTGCCAGGCCCCTTTCCGAGGCTGCTTCCTTCCTGTCCACAAGCAGGCCCGACCCCTGCTCTTTTTAAAGCAACTCACTCTCTCTCCTATGGTCAGATTTTAAAGAGACACCTACACTCACTCCTTCACCTTTGGATCCTATTTCAACACCCACCACTCCCGGAACTGCTGGGGAGAAAGTCACCGATGGCTTCCTTTCCCAAGCCACTGGCTTCTTTTCAGTCTTGCTCAACTTGACCTCAGAGCAGAGCGGGACACTATTGCCCAGTCTCTCCCTCCTCAGCCCTTTCCTCTAGAACATTCCGTTTGCCATCCCCCAACTCCTTACTGACCTTTCCTGGCTGCTCCTCCTCTTTCCGTCCCTCCATTAGGTCTCCCAGGGTTCTGACCTTGCCCCGCGTCTCTTCTCACTTTAGGCCCTTTGAGCACCATCATTTACTCCATGCTTGATTTAAACTATCGTCTCCAAAGGAATGAATCGCACACCTCTATCTTTCCAACACTGCCAACTGGATGATCCACGGGCCCCCTGATCAATGTGTCCAAAATGAAACTCATCACCTTCCCATCCTCTCCCAGTTCTCCACCTTCAAGTAGAGCAGTCAAGGCCCTTTCTGTTGCAAGCCACCTGCATCCGTAAATGGACCCTTGAACTTAGGACTAAGCAAAGCCCAGGGCCTTAAGTGACGTCCTCAGGACCTGGCCTCTCTTCATCTCTCAGGTGGGTCTCTCTCCGTTTGCTGCAGTCTGGGGTAGGCCCTCCTTACATGCTGGTTCCTGGCAGCTCCAGGCTCATCTCTTCCAGGTTCAAGTGCAGTGGGAAGAAAACACCTCTTCCTGGTAACTTCAGTCCAAGTCCCTGGGATTCACTCTGACTGGATCCAGTGTTCATTCTGGAACCAATCCCTGTATCCAGGAAGACCCGGTTGTCTAACTGGCCAGGTACTGAATGACATGCTTAGGCTGAGGTGGAGCCCCTCTGGAAATACAAGGACAGAGTGGGTTAGAGACTGTTCCCCAAAAGGAATTTAGGGTCTGCTTCCAGGAGAGAGAATCGATTCTCATCAGGCAACAACGGGTAAGGTCCACCACTCCAATCTAAGAGGCGCTGCTGTCCTTGTCCCTTTCCCTGCAGTCACGCACCCCGTCAAAGTGCCAGGGGGACTCCTTCGTGTCTCTTGTTTTCTCTCCATTTCCCTACTTTAATCCCTCTTGTCTTCTCTCACCTCGACTATTTCAGTAGTTCTCGAAGGAGGACTCCTCGCTCTGGTCACTCCCGTTCAATCCGTCCTCCACACCAACACAGTTCTTTCTAGAGCGTGCACTGGAAGCCACCCTTCTTTGCTTGGCATGATTTCCAGATTCATCCAGTGGCTTTGTGTGTCAGCAGTCTGTTCATGTCGCCTGCTGAGTATCTTCCGTCCTTACATTATACTCCAATCTGTTTATCCTTCACCTGTTGGTGGAGTTTCTGGTTTTTGGCTATTATGATTAAACATCTGTGTACAAGTCTGTGTGCACATGGTTCCATTTCTCTCGCGCAGATACCTAGGGGCAGCAGTGACGGCTCATACGGTGAGTGTATGTTTAACTCTTGAGAAGCTGCCAGGTTGTTTGTCCAACTATTTCACATTCCCACAGCAACGTAAGAGGGATCCACGTGCTCCACGTCTTTGCCGATACCTACTGTTGTCAGACGTTTTCACTTTAATTTTATTAAATTATTTAACAGGTGTGCAGTGGTATTTCATTGTGGTTTTAATTTGCATTTCCTGAGAGTGGCAGTGTACACTTTTATATGCTTTTTGGCCTTTGGTACATTTCCTTTCAAAGTGTTTGTTGAAATGTTTGCGTATTCCAATGGGGTTGCATGACTTATTGTGTTCATTTGCCAAAAATTTGTTAAGAAATTTTGCGTCTATGTCCACGGGGATATTGGTCTTTAACTTTCTTTTCTTGTAAAACCTCTGTCTGATTGTGGTAACAGAGTAATACTGACCTTGTAAAATGATTTAGAAAGTGCTTTCTCCTCTATTGTCTGCAAGATTGATACCAATTTTTTCATGAATCTTTGATGGAATTCACAAGCGAAGCGGTCTGAGCCCGGACTTTTCTTTGTGGGAGGTTTTTAATGACAAATTTATTTTCTTTAATAGATACAGGGCTATTCAGATTCTTTTATTTTTTTCCATCAATTTTGGTAATTTGCGCCTTTTAAGAAATGGGTCCATTTTATCTGAGTTGTCAGATTTAAAGGCAAAAAGTTATTCATAACATTCCCTTGCTGTTCTTTCAGTGTCTATAGGGTCTGTAATGATGCCCCTCTTCTTTTCTTTCAACGTGGAGCATTTTGAAGGGTTGCGGTGGGTTGAACGAACCAAATCCTAACCCTCCACAGTATAAAAATCACTAGATAACTCCTCTGATGGAAAGAAATCAAGAACAGGTGGTAGAAATGTGGTATTTGGAAAAAAGGAGGCCAACAAGGAGAAACTGGAAAAGAGTTGAAAGCAGTTGCCTCCGGGGACAGGATTAGTGTGGGGTGGGTCATGGTGGGGAACAGATCAGGAAACAGTTCATTCCAAACTAGTACAAAATTCGAGTTCAGGGTTTTCTCATTCCAGATCTCACCTCTCTCATTTGCCTTTTCCTCCCCTGCTTTAGGCTGCGCTGAAGATGTGCTCCGTGTTCCAATCCTTCTGTGAAATCCTCTCCTCAGCGTCATCAGGGGCCTTGGCTCAGTCTGGATTCTCTAGTTGTCAGCCCCCATCCCTAGCCCATCTTCAGGAGGGCAGACCTCGACATCCCCAAGGATCCTCACCTTGGGCCCGTGGTGGACCTAGCGCACTTGAAACCCAGAAGATCATTTTATAACACTCCCCTCCTCGAGTAGGGAAAATTATCTCCAGTAATAATCATGAATGAAATGGATAACAGTAACAAGAAATGCAGGGGCTGATCTGGTGGTGTGGTGGTTAAGTTTGCACGCTCCACTTCAGTGGCCCAGGGTTCATGGGTTCAGATGCTGGGCGTGGCCCTACACACTACTCATCAAGCCATGCTATGGTGGTGTCCCTCACACAAAATACAGCAAGATTGGCACAGATGGTAGCTCAGGGCCAATATTCATCAACCAAAAACAAAAAAAAGGAAAGAAAAGAAATGCAGACAATGAAAACATTTTATTGAAATTTTGAAATAATTATGCCAGTAAAAGTTAAATAAGTATTATAGTACAAAAAGGGCATAACTACTTAATCTTTTTACATATATTTTATATTTATATTTTTATATTTACTTGATGGTTTGATTTTTTGATGTTTTTGGTTATAGAACTATGACAAATGTTTACTTAAGTAATCGTCCAGTAACTTTAGTAAGTGAATTTTAGTAAAATCAATACATCTGCAACTAATAAATCATACCACTGATATAATGTTTTACTTTCTTTATATTTCATTTGTGAACTAAAATTTGCATTTTCCAAACAAAAAGATTACACTTCAGTCTGCACTGTTTCATCGTTTAAAATTTCAAATGCAAATAAAAACTGCAAGCAGCCACACAGAACGACAGAGGCCGACTAACTCGACTTCTATTGTGTCATCTTCACAATCACGGTCGATCATCGTTTACTTCAAATATACCATTTAAATGCAGGAATATGTAGTCTCACGGGGGTTGAACTGTGCCCAAAGTCGGCTTGAGCGATCCCACATCATTAGCGCTTCCTCCCCAAATGCAGGTGTATAGCTCAGCGTGTGCGTGGCGGGGCCCATGGCAGAACTGCGAGTTCTCAGTTAATGGTCATGTGGAATATGCGGTTTATTACAGGATAAGTAATACAAATGTGCTAATTTGAAGCTTACATATATACTATTAAAACTCAACAGAACTTAAACCCACTAAAGGTTAAAAGGGGAGGAGAATTTTATCTCCGAGTTTGTTTAGAATTGCCAAGTGCACGTGACAAAAAGCAGACTGGCTTTTAGGCACAGTTTTGTGACTGTTCTTTAATTGTCTACAGGCACCCAGGCAGCCACTCCCACCCTCGGTATGTCACTGTCCAGGGCTGACCGTTCTGTTGCCACTCTGTCACAGAGGGTACTCCCTATCTCTACTTGACCTGCCATCTGCCCCCCACCTCTCACTTAGCTTCTGCTCCCACAGCTCCAACAAGGCTTTCCTTACAGGCGCTGTCCCATCCTGTTGAATCCAGCATCCGTCTTACTCGACTTTTCAGCACCATTCAACCCCACCAACTATATCCGACTACTTTCTTGACACACCCCCTTCTGCTTTTCCACCCACATCTCCAGGCACTCGTTCTCAGTCTCCTGCACTGCCTCACACCCCCACATGCACCCAATAAATGCTGGCGCTCCCAGGGCTTCGTCCAGGCCCTCGTCTCCTCGCGCTCTACTCTCACTAGAATCTAATCCACTCCCAGGACGCCAAACACCGCTCACAGGCCTACCACTCTCTCTGCAGTCCCAAACTGCCTGCTTCCCGCCTCCATTTCAGAGGTCACCGACATCTCAAACCAAATATGCCCACAACCTGAGACATTCATTTATTCATTTAACATTCAACAAACCTTTAACAGTCTGTAAATGGACATCAGCCATGAACATCCAGCTCTTCCTTGAATGTTCCCATCTCAGCAATCACATCACTGGGCACCTGGTTACTTAAGCTGGAAACCTGGAAACTACCCTTGATACCTCTTTTTCCCTAATCCTCTACATTAAATCAATCACTCGGCCCCATCTATTCTTCCTCGAAAACATATCCCAAGTCCATATACTTCTCCCGTCCCCACCACCCGCTCCTGGTCCCAGCCTCCATGATTTCTCACCGGGACTACTGCAACAGCCTTCCACTCTTGACTCATTGCACCCACTCTCCACTTCGCAGCCAGAATGGTATTTTTTGAGATGCCAATCTTACAGTGAAATCCTCTGCTTAAAACCTTTCCCCATGTGGCTTACAAAGTCCAACACGATCTAGCCCCCGGCCACCTCCCACCAGCCTCGTCTCACTGCACTCCAGTCTGGAGATCCTGGTCGCCAGATGTGCCCAGCAGCTCCTTACATCCAAGATATCACACATGCACTGCCCTTTCCTCTTTGCCTCACTAGCTCTTCTCAGCCCTTCTGGACTCTGGCTATTTGTTCCTTCCCCAGTGAAGTCTTGTCTGCCCCACTCTGATGTCCACTAGCCCAACGAGGGCAGTGAGAGTGCCACCCTATTTACTGCATATCTCTGGCTCCCAGTACCCAGCCTGGCACCCAGGCAGATGCTCACAGCAGGGCTGGCAGTGCCTCCCTGGTGCTGCAGGGCCAGAGGCTCAGTGATCTGGAATGCCTGTGCTGTCTGGGAACTCCTAGGGACAGGTGGTCTCTGGCGACCAACCATCAAACAGGACGGAGAGCTGCCTTTCTGCAGGTTTGGCCACACTTCCTGGAAGTCTCCGTGTACCCTGAAGGTAAGTGCCTTGGGAAAACAAGCCCTAAAGGTGGGACTTTGCCCCCTAAAGTGGCCCTAGGAGTTACCTCAGCACCTTCTCCCCCACCCCCCGACGCCACCTCCCTCTGGGGCTTGCTTGCCCAGGGTTTCTAAGGTCAAGTTGGTCTAGATCCATACATTTCCTCCAAGGCAAAATGTACCCATGACTTTTTTGTGCTTTTGAGTCAGACCAGAACAAGCACGAGGTGTGAAGTTTTATTACCCCCTGGGAACTATTTACACTGGGCGTGCTGCTTGGGTAAGGACTGTGGGAGAACATGGTCTGGCTTGTCTTAAGAGCAACAAGTGGGTGGGCCCAGCTCCTGGGCAAAGGGAAGGCAGCTCAGTAGGGCCATTGTTCCAGCATCAAATCCTTCTAAAGTTCCAGCTGGATTACTTGGAGGCAGTTTAATTAAGGCTGCTGTGTTTCCTTCTTTCTTCTTTGTTTGCTTAAGCACTTACCACCGCTCCAGAGGAGCACAGCTAGTTAGAAACTGCTTCTCTGCCACTTGAAGATGTAGGTCAGAGCTCTCTTACACACAGAAAAATAAGTAAGATCACACAGGATTTGATTAATATAGTCTATAAACGTTTTTGGCTATAAGTTTGTATCTATGCATCCATCTATCATCTATCTAACTATCTATCTATCTATTTATCTACCTATCTATCTAACTATCTATCCATCCATCCATCCATCCATCCATCCATCCATCCAGCCGGCTGGCCAGCCAACCTACCTACCTATCTCTGCATACCTCAAAGAGAATATATTTTTATTTCATATGTTCATGGAACATTCATAAAAACTGGTCGAGTACTTACAAAAAGAAAACCACAACAGATATTTTTTTAATGTAGAAACCTACAGGTTACATTTACTGATTATAACCCAATGAAATTCGAAGAAGCTAAAAGTTTTTAATATTTTGAAATTACAAATATATACCTAGGTACCTCTTAGATCAGAGAAACCAAAAGTAAAACTCAAAACTCCCTAGAAAGCAATGAAAGAACACTTAATACCAAAATCTCTGAGGTAAATAAAGCTGCATTCAGAGGAAAATGTATAACCTTAAAATGCCATCATTATTCAAGAAGGTGAAAAAATACCAAAATAAAACTAAGCACTTCTCTTAGAAAGAAAAGAACAGTAAAATAAATCAAAACAAGCCAGTAGTGGGAACCAAATATTAAAGATGCAATCAATAGACTAATAAATACCAAGTCGCAAAAAGAAACAAATGTCAAACTGGTTCTTTGAGCAGACCACTAACTTCCTCAAAAATTTAGTTATGAAAATAATAGAGTAAAAATACGCAAGATCAGGAATGAGAAGAGGAATAATCAGATACAGGAAGTATGAAAATAATTTTAAGACAATATACGCAACTGTATAGTAACAAATTAAAAAAACCTATGAGAACTGGGTGATTTCTAAAAACCAAACATGCTACCAAAATCTACCTATGAAGAAATGGGAAACTTGAATACTCCAATTAGCAGAGGACACAGTGCGTTGATGCTTAAAGGGAAATATTGAAAAAGATTCTAGAAACTGATGGGTTTGCAGCCTCTCATCTAACTTTAAAAACCTAGAACAGGAAATTCTAATGTAATCTAAGTATTGCAAGCCATAGAAAAGGGTGGAAATCTCCCCAATTCGCTTTGTGAAGGCAGTATAATTTTAATTCTAACATCTGCTGAAGATACCAAGAAAAAAGAAAATTATAGACCCTCTCACTTTAAAGATGCAAAATCTCAAAATATTAGCAAATAGAATCAGGAAATGTATCAAAAGAATAACAAATTAACACATTATGACTAAATGGGGCTGATTCCAGGGACTAAGGGTGGTGCAGTATCAGGAAATGTATCAACATAACGTATTACTAAAAAAAACTAATGGAGAAAAAACAATATGATCATAATAATTGATGCCAGAAGGGCATTTGCTCTAGTCCAGCAGCCATTCCTAACTTAAATTCCTACAAATGAAAAGGTGGCCAGATTCACTGCTAAGGAAATGGAAAACAAAGAATGAGATCCCACTTTGTATCCATCAGACTGGTAAACACTTCTGGTGGAGGCTCGAGGAAAGGGCACTCAGAGACAGCTGCAGCCCTCCCACGCCCCACCAGCATTTCTGGAAAGCGATCTTGCAGATACCCTCTCAGGCAATCGGCTCCTGAGAATCTACTGCACAGAAATAAAATCAGTGCACAAGTCCATAAATAGGAGGATGCTTATGCAGCCCAGCTCATGGGGGGCAGGGTGGGATGGACTGAACACGAAGTGAATGCCCGGGATGCAGGATGAGTTGAGTCAATTACAGAATATTTACACCATCCATTATCAAGCAGCATTTAAGAGAATAGTTACACCAACCTGAAGGCAACACTGAGAAGGTGCAAAAAAAGTATATATGATCCTAACTTTATAGAAACAAATGTTAGGAAACCATATATGAATATTTGTATCTGTGTATACACAACGTGAATATAATTACATGAGCATAAGGAGAATATGAGCAATAATATACGAGGTTATTAGATTGAAGTGGAATAGATAGGGGTGATGTGGGGGGAGTAAAAAGGAAAATACTGCAATAACTGCCCTCGTATGATATATATGTGAAATTATATTTTTGTTTTGTCTTTGTACAAAAAATTTTAAAACTAATTTTTCAAAGTCTCAACAGGATTATTCCACAGCAAGCTCTTTTTTCTTTCTCCGGTGTCTACAACTGCTGGAATCATCTCCCAGCCGGAGAAACGCAGCTTGGATCAACAATTGCTCCTCAGGCCCTGGTCTTCACAGTGAACTGGCACCTGCGAGGTGGCACGCTGGGCTTGGAGGAAGGTAGACGTCTCACGCACACCCTTTCTATGCCAACTGCTTCTCCACGCCCCAGAGTGCTTGGACAGCCTGTCTTCAAACAGTGCCCCACGGCCCTGGGAGCCCCTCAAATATTCCAGTTGTGCGCTCTCATTCGGGGGCATTAGCCACAACTCCCACGGTCTCTCCCACTGAGAAAGGGCATGTTCTCTGGATGCCAGGCTTTGGTTTGGAAACTGTAGCCCCTCCCTTCCCTAAGCTCTTGGACTTCTGTCTGGCTCCTGCTGAGTTCAAGTGGGCAGTGGTGGATGGGGTATGCGAATGGGCGAGGGACAAGATTCCTCGATTAAATCCAATGCTTTGCCTCCTCCACGCTGAACTGGACCCAAGTGCGGCTGGAGAAAAGCACAGCCAGGCTGCGTGGTCTCACCTTAAATTCAGGATCGCCAGCCTCGGACAGGCCCTTCGTGCTGCCTGGCAGACGTACCGCAGCTGCCTGGTCCGCTCTCTTTCCCACTGTCCTAAACCACAGCCTCTCCTCGACTCCAAATCCCCATCACCTCCGGCCCCACACTCACTCTCCGCTGATCCCCTCGTGGAAACAGCAGCAATCACATGAGAATCTCCTGAAACTTCCCCACATCCACCCAGTTCCCTGGCTGGCCAGTCTCCCTTCTCTCCTTTCACTGCCCTCCTTATCACCCCTTCTCTCTCCAAGTACCAGACGTTTCTCTCCTCCCTTTTATGGCCACATTACTCCAGAGAGCTGTCAATAGTCGTTTTCTCCAATTTCTCTCCTTCCGTTTCTCTCTTGAATCTACTGCAATCCAACTTTCACCCTCAGCACTCCACTATAACTGCTCTTAGAAAGGACTCCAGTGGCCTCGTGCTGTAAATCCAGCATTGCTGGTCCTCAGCCTATCAAGTGATCAGCAGCATTTGATAATTCATCTCCCCTCCTCTTTGAAACCTTTCTGGCTCGGCTTCCAGGATCCACACCCTCCTGGCTTCATGCCTATGTCTCTGGACGATCCTGCTGTCTCCCCTGCTCTTCCTCTCCATCTGCCTAAACTCTGAATGTTGGGGAGCCCCAGGGCTCAGATCTGGGGCCTCTTCTCTTTGCTGCTCCCACTCTCTCCTTTGGGGATTTCATCCAGGCTCCCTTGTCATTTGCGTGCCGATGAGTCCTAATTGGCGCCTTTGGCCCAGACTTCTCTCGTGAACTCCAGATTCGTATGGCCGACGGCCTTCTCCACTCCTCCAGTGGACATCAAGCAGGCACCTTGAACTTAACATGTCCAAAGTGAGCACCAAACCTGCCCCTCCTGAAGTCTCCCCTTCTCAGGAAATGGCAACTTGCATCCTCCCAGAGCCCACACCCGTAACCTCGGGGGTGGGATGAGAAGCAGCCAGCACACGGCCAGGCTCCGGGCCAGGGAAAGTGCTGCTTACTCGTCGAAAGTGAAGTAACGTTCAAGGTGCGGCGTCTGCCCTAGTGCCGTGCTTCCCTGGATGAGGGGAAAGGCTGCGTGCTATCGTGAATGTTGTAAGATGTCTGGCATTTGTCATTGGCGATGGTTCTGGAATCACCAAGAAACCAGAAGAAAACAGCTTGTCTGGGAAGTCAACAAAGCATTTTATTCCACAGGAAGAAAAATAACAACTCTGATACGAGAAACAGATTAAAGAGTTTTAGCAGATTGATGACTGTGTGTAATAATGTTTACACCATGGAGAACCAGATATTTTATTTTCAGAATTTTATCAAGCAGCTACTATGGTATTTTGAGGCACAGATGATGTTTAAGAACAAAGTGGCCCTGGAGCCTTCTGAACACTGAGGTGAGTCCCCAGCGAGCAGCAAGATGCCCCGGGGCTGCCAAGAAGCTGCTTTCCTGTTTCCGGTTCGCGAGGGCCAGGCTGGGGTGTGGGGACACGCTGGCCTCTGGGCAGCCTTTTCAGTGGGCAAAGAAAAGCGGCTATGGTTAGGCAGTGCTGTGGGCTGGCCAACTGTGCTGGGTCAGGGCATTCGGATGGCTTCTGATTTCTCCTTATCCAATTTCTCCTTATTCAATTTACTTTACTTTCCTCAGAGAGGAACTGTGTATGAGGCAGCAGGAAAATCGGTAGAAATTATCATAGCAAAGTCTCGGACATTACTGGCTCCAGAGCAATTCAGCGTTCAAGGGGCCGGGTGCTGCCTCTGGGGCTGTGGGTTTTCTTGCTGGCAAACCAGGTAACGACATCTAAAGCCCCTGAGCCCTGATGGCGGCGCCTGGCAGGAGGGCCGCGAGGGCAGAGGAGAGCTTGCCAGGCCCCCTCAGCGGCGCCCCCCTCCAGCCTCACCCCATTTGGTCTTTGGATCTTATTTTAACATCTGCCTCTTCTAAGGCGCAACTGTCAGAGGGGTTGTGCAATCAGAGGAGATGGGCAACTACTTCAAGAGCTGATTAAAATTAGAAAGGGGCCTGGAGGGGGGCCTCGGAACACGCCCAAGTCCTCCCGGAAGCACTGTTCCACAGCGCAGCCCTCAGCCCACTTTCTGCAGTTAGAGCTGGGAAGGCCCAGGTGCTGCTGGGCAGAAGGCAGACTTAATAATTCCAAGCTCCTTAATTCAGTACAGAAACTGCGAGTGACTGCATTCCAGAAAGTGACAGAAGGCTCACTGGCACAGACAATCAACCTTTCTGAGAGTCTCATCTTCAAGAGATCATGGTCTCAGGTGGTGGGTTACTGAAGACAGAAGCCACAAGCCACCTTTGTGGGGCGCACGGAGGGAGGCTGCTGAGGAGGACCAGAAGACCTGTAGGAGGCGACACTCGGCCATCCCGCTGTGGGTCTTGTGTATGAGCACCGCAACAACCATGACTGCCACCCAGCAGGAAAAAAACCAACCAACCAACTGGAAATGCAACCCAACCCTTCAAAAGCCAAGCTTCAATTCTGCAATCCGCGAACTTAGAGTTCAGTGAAGACTATACAAACCTTGGGGTTCAAACAATCCTTAAAGATGCTATTTAGCTAAAGCACTCGAGCTGAAGCTCCCTTCTTGCTTCTTTGGACACACACACTTGCACACACGCACGCACACAAGGGGGGAAAGGAGAGGGAGAGAGACAGAGAAAGATCGGCTTCATTCGTGTCTTGGAAGGATTTGGGTCATGAGTTATAAACACTAAAAGCTTCCGCACATCCACTGATCTGAGTCATTTTAGATCTCAGCTACGCATGAAAGGTTGTAGAAATTGATCAGCTTTATTAAAATAAAAATTTAAAATCACAAAGCTAGTCATTCATTCTAGAGTGAGGTCTTCCCCTCTGCCTCCAGCATGTTTATTCCTTACAGAAAAGAGAACAACAGGAACAAGACCCAGGAAGGAGGGCCCTCACACCAGGCCTTGCTAATGGAATTTCAAACCAAGGACAAGAGATGTTTTGGCCAGTCTTGGTTCCATGAAAAACTTACAAAAACAGCTTTTTAATACTCATATTTCATTCCCTTTTCTGAGACTCTCTCCCTCTCTCTTCTCACCCTGGTGCTGTGATCACCGTGCCCCCAGGGCTGCGGAGTTGGGTGCCTGCCTGTGGCTTTACTAAAAAGAAAAAAGTCCCAGGACCTTCTCCTTTGCTGTTGCCCAGGAAGGAGAGCATTCTTATTACGGATTTTTGATTTGTTAAAACAAATAGTTCTCTGGGATTTTTTCCTTCTAAATCAGCAGAGCCTACCAGTGCTTCAAAGTGATCTTCTCTGATAATAACCCAAGAAAAGCTTATAATGCTGGTGTGAGTGTGCAATAATGGGAAACAATTTTACCTCGAGGTTTGGCAAGACTGGTCACGAGAAAGCCAAGTAGATAAGACAGACAAAAAATAATTTGTGATAATCTAAGATCTTTAAAACAGGGGTGAGAAATAAATAAAAGACTGCTTTCCAAGCCACTCTCCCACGTCTCTTTCTAAAGGTGGGGCGGCCCTGGTTCTGAGCACCCCAGCTCGCAGCTCCAGCCCGGGTGGACCCAGGGTACCCACAAGCCCCAAAGGCATCCCTCGTGAACACCTTCGATCTCACCTCAGTCCACTTTACTGTGAATACTCTGGTTTCCAAAACGAAGACAGAACATTCTTCAACTTTCAAGAAACACCCTTTTAGAGCAAGTACCCTGAATTAGACGTGTAGTTAGTGCAATTAGAAGATCCAATATAATTTTATATTACTTTACAGTTAACAAACCTTTACACACATCACAGGCCCTGTTCAGAAATGCTCCTATATATTTACAGACACACGGTTGTACATATATACATGTTAACAAAATACAGGGCAATCTAAAAATTAGATTCATCTCAGTACACTTTTCTTTTTACGTTATTCAACCAATACCTTTTAAAAATTACTTCCCCATAACCTAAAGTAACATTCTCCCCCCGCCTCACAAATTAATATGGTTTCCACCGGTATCCCCCTCATCGGTTTTACTCTCCCTTGTCCTTGCTCCCATCCCCCAAGCCTTATTCCGGTCTGCCTCTAATTTAAGCCGAGCCTCCTGGCCTCTCTCCTCCTGATTGGTTGGGTTCTGTCTGGGAGCGTCTGTCTCGACAGCTGGATTTTTCAGGAGTCCAGCTCCAACTGCTCTTGATTTTCATTGAGTCTTAACATGAGTTGCTGTTCATAGTAAAGGCTCTTTGCATAGTTTATTTCTTGTGATAACTTGACAGCGAGGACCTCTGATTTCACATGGACCTGAAGAGCAGAACAGAATGAGTAACCTGCCCCTGAGGTGGGGGAACCAAGCGGAATCACAGAGCATGGGCAATTTAAATCCACCCAGGCAGCAGCTCCCAGCCTGGCTGCAGATCAGACCAGCATGGGTGTACTTTTAAGAAACAGATGCCCAGGGCCCTACGCCTAGTTAATGCTGATTCAAGGTACGGTGGGGGATTCCTGGAATCTGTATCTTCAACATATTCCCCAGGTGACTGTGTAGCCACCTGACATTTGGGACTCCCTGCCACTGAGAAGCAGGTTCAGCTCCGAGGCGGCGAGGAGCTGCTGTGGGAACATGAAGCAAGGATAGGGGATTGGACCTTTGGGGTCACACTAAAGTCTGGCGATGGCCAAAGAGGAGGAGGCATCAGCAAACAGATCCCTTGAGACCCTGCTCATCAAGAACACTTCCTGTTCACTTGCCTCAAAAGGAGCAAAAGTGTAGCTGGGCTGGGTCCCCCCGACAACAAGGATCTCATTGGTCTGCTCACACTTTGGGGGGCTAACTCCATTCTACCAGCCCTAATGTAAGCCCCTGACTCTGAGGGAGCCAGCACGAGCCAAGCCACACCCAAGTGCATTCCTGAGCAGGTGGAAGGTCGAGGGAGAGAGGCCCAGTCAGGCTGGTTGCTATTTCTGATCTCTAGAAAGACTCAGAGATAAGCAGGGCCATTTTGAACGACATGTCATTCTCGAATGCAGGCCTGAAAATCCTAGCATACGAGGTGGAAAATGAGCAGGACTAACACCTGGGGTTCATGAAAAGCCACCAAGCCAGATCGCGGCGAGAGACGAGCATCTCCCCACACATGCTTCTGCTGAGCCAGCAGTCCCTCTGAGCGGAGGCAGCAGAGCAGAGGGCTCCAGACTGCCAGCTCCAGAGCTGCACCACCTGGGTTTGAACCCCAGCTCCTTCTGGTGTTGGCTGTATAACCTGAGCAAGTCACCTGCCCTCACCACGCCCCCTTACCAGTCAAGGGGGACAATGGCAGCACAACATCAAATAACATATAAGAAGTACTTAGTGCCCAGCCTGGCACACAGTGAGCCCTTAATGAATGTTGGCTATTAATGGGAACATTATTATTTAAAAATCCCACCACAACAATACCTGCACGCTTTGGAGGCACAGCTTAAATTTTATTTACAAATATTTATCGAGCATTAACCCTGGGCAGGGGCCTATCCTAGATATTGCTTCTTTGTCCATTGTCATATAGGAGAAACAAGAAAGAAGCCAGTGTGTGCTCTAACACCCTCTTAGAGTCAGCTCCCCAAAGAGTCACATTTTAGGGATAAAACCCCCCAAGGATCATGCCAGTTGGTCCCCACAACTAATCAGCATTGGTACTACTACCCGCACTGCACCGATGGGTAACCGAGGCAGTGGTGTCGAGGACCCTGCCCAGGGTCATTAGTGGTAGAGCCGGGAGGGCAGCATCACCCGGTTAACCCACACTGAGCTCCTTCTGTGTGGAGGACTAGGGGGCAGTACCCCTGGGGATTACCAACCTAAAAGGAACCTAAAATGAATCCCTGGTGACAGGGTCGGTGCGCGGAGGTGCTCCAGGGCCTCCCTGCCTCGGGCTGGGAAGACAGGCAGGTGCACTCACCATGGGCTTCTGGTGGGAAGGGCCGGGGATGGACACTCCACTGCACTCACCATGGGCTTCTGGTGG
>NC_060271.1:39316969-39409319 GCF_021613505.1 Equus quagga
CACCATGGGCTTCTGGTGGGAGGGGCCGGGGATGGACACTCCACTGCTTGTGTTCACTGCCTTCTTGGTCACCTGCACATACACCTTCCCGTGGTCTTTGGAGACGAGGCAGTGATAGAGATCATCGTACTTGACCTCCAGGAAAATGGCCTCACGATCCACGTAGTCTCCACTTTTCAGGAAGTAAACCGCTTTGGAGGAGATGAGCACACAGTAGCTATCGATGTTCTCCACAGCAATGAAGCTGCGAAGGAAGAGGGGAAATGAGAAAGGCACGTGGATTTCGCTGGTTCGGATCCTGGGCGCAGACATGGCACTACTCATCAGGCCATGCTGAGGCGCGTCCCACATGCCACAACCAGAGGCACTCACAACTATGCACTGGGGGGCTTTGGGGAGAAGAAAAAAAAAAGGAAGATTGGCAACAGACGTTGGCTCAGGTGCCGCTCTTTAAAGAACTAAACCAAACGGAACGAAAAGAACGGCACACGGGGTTTCGCCTCAACACCCGGTGGCCGGCCGCTCCGGGCCACTGAGCCAGCAGAAGGGGGTGGGCCAGCCTCCAAAGGCAGGGCCTTGAGTCCAGGCGCCCTCACTTAGCACACCTCGGCAGCTCGCTCGATCCCTGAGCCTGTTTCCTCCTCCGTAAATTAGGAACAGAAGGACGCTGGCCGCGCGGGCTGTAAAGCACAAGGCCCCTGACATGGGTGCTCAACACACGTGAGCTCATGACGGCGACCCACAGCATCAGCGAGAGAAACAGTTTAGAGCCTGTACTGTACTGCGTGGAGTGTTTTTCTTCAGTGAGAGTTTTCAGGTAGTTTAAGGCTTAGAGAAAATCATAACAATGCTTTGGTTGTCAAAGAAAACATAATGCTCTTAAAAGCTGACTGAAGTGGCAGCTGAGAAGTCCACCGCTAAGGCCGTGGGTAAACTCTGGAAGACACGGGCGGGCGGATGAAGACGGAGGGGAGGGCGCCGAAGGACGCAGGTTAGCGCGCGGGACAGTGAGCAGGTGGCCAGGGCTCCAGCACTTGCTCACCACGCCCACTCCCTTTCTGTCCCAGTTCTGACAAGAGGCCGCCAGTCTCTGCTCAGCAGGGCCAGTGACAGGGAACCCACAGCCCACCACTGCACTTTCAGGAGCTCTAATAGTCACAAAGGGCCTCCTCAGGGACAGCTACGATCTTGATTTTCATAACTGAGCGTCATTACTTCCATGGGCTTGAAGGCCACTCAGAAAAAAACTCTTTCCTCTTCCTCCTGGAGCTCACAGATTTAAAGTGGAAATTTATGCACGTCCGAGCTCTCAGCTCAGCCACTGAATGAGGGGCAGTGACCCCTGGAAGCCGCTGCCACAGCTCTCCCAGGCCTGGCTGCCTCCACCGCGTCTTGTGACAGCCTTCCACAATGGGGCGGCAACACTGAGGGACAGCGAGAGAGCACAGATGACGGCAGGAATACTAAGAGCTGACGACAGGCTGGCTGTCAAGCTGCGGTCCCCTGGGACTTGATGTCCTGGGAGGACATTCCAAACTAGTCGCTCGGAGCCCAGGCTCCACCTGGAGCTGCTGGGGGCCGGGATCCCAGGACAGCTTTGTTCTGGGGTCAGTAATCACCAAACACTCCGATGGCAGGAGGCCTGCCTGCTGGTGGACAGGCTGGTTTCCTTCCAGACCCGAGCACGTGCCAGCACTTGCTCACCTCTGGGCTGAGGGAGTCCCCCACTCAGAACACATCTTGTCTCGCAGCCTCTCTCAATCCTGCCCACCCCGAGGAGTGACAAGCTCCAACTCTGCCACGAAACTTCCCCGAAACGCTCCACACCCCCAATGCTGAACACTCACTTCCCACCTTCAAAAGCACTGCCAAAAACTTACTCGTTCTCTTTACGTTCCCTGGATTGGTATCTCTAAGTAGCTGTGAGAGTGGGGTCCAGATCCTACCCCCACCATGTCTCCCTGAGTACCCATCCCTAGTCGGCCACCCCCTAAGCACTCAGGAAGTGTCTGCCTAGTCTCGGTTGCCATTTTAACTACAGCCTCGCATGACAAAAATTGGGGTTTATTGTTCTAGTCTAACTGGTTGGCAATGCCAAGAATGTAGACTTGTAAAGGCTTAATGCCAAAATTAGAAATACCTAGCAGCTTTCGGTGCTCAGGCCACTTAGCACAGAATTTCCCACATCCCAGGCTGGACAGTACCAAGGGGGCTTAATCAAATTGTATGGAATCTAAAATAGCTGGTCCAGGGGAGGAAAAGAGGAGACAGCGAGAGACAGAGAGACAGACAGAGAGAGACGAAAACAGCTTCCTGACATAGAAAGGAAGCACCCAGGGCCAGCTAGAACTTGCTGGGAGACCAGCTTAAAAACTCAAAAATGGCCTACGGCTTCTGAGCAAAGGTGAGACCCCCAAAGTCGGCCACCGCAACCAGGGGAGAGCAGGAATGTGCCCTAGACACCCGCTGAGCTTCTTCTCTTTCCTCTAGTCCAGCACAGGACAGGGTGCTTGTACCCCATCACCCGAGCCCCCACTCTCACCCCATTTGGCACAGGCTGTAGCTGACATTTACGTATAGCCTCTAAGAGGGCCACGGCCTTTCCATCCGGGCAGCTGCTCTGACACCCGGGCCAGAGTGGCTGACATTATTAGCGCACTTTCTATCCTGGAACACTTTTATAGGCTTTAAAATAGACTCCTTCCCAAGATGCCACAGATGGCGCAAGTCCTCAATCTGGGCTGAGCAACCTGGGGAGGAAGGGTGGCTCTGAGCTGGGATGCTCTCCTGTGCGGCGCTTCCCGCAGGGGAGGAAACTCAGGCCCAGCAGGCAGGGAAACCCGGCCAGGCCGGCTGCCTTCTTTGTGGCTCAGTCTCTCCATCTGCTAGAGATCATACTACCTGCCAGCTTCCTTCTCAAAGCCAGCAGCAAAGCCAAAAGATCTCACGGCCACACAGCAATGTGAGAGGAGAGGCGAGCTTTGTCAGTGTGCACAGACCTCTGTTCTCTGAGTCCAGGGGCCCCATTCACACCCTGAAGCTACTACAGATAATAACATGTTTTGGACGTTTACATAAAATGTTCTAAAGTCTTTTCAAACCAAAAGCAGATCAGAGCCAAGGGTACAACCAAGAGGAGGAGCAAGGGCGATAGTGAAGCCACAGCAGGAGCACGAGGGTCCCCTACCGTGGTGTGAGCAGGAACCTGGAGAGTGACTGTGCAGACAGCTCTGTCTCCATTCTCCTGACGCTCCCCCAGCCCTCCCACAACCAGTGACCCAGGCTTTGGGTTTCATTATGATTGCACACACACACACACATTTTTACAAAATCTAGAAAGCACATCAAAGAATAACTAAAACTGAGCTCCAGACTACGGGTCCCCTCCTATAATGGAGACTGATCCCAAACTCGTCACCATGAGAAAAGGGCCAAAACTCATGGTGATGAGAGAAGCTGGCCACAGCAGAGTACTCTCAGCGCTCCTCCTTGCCAACCCACTCCTTCCCCTGCTCCTGTCTCCTCTGCAGCCATACCCTGCCCCCTCCCTGGCCAGCGCCTGCAGAAGGCTTGCTCTCCACAGGCTTCCATTTGCTTGACCCGAGAAGCTCAGGGTTTCACCAATAGAGCAGCAGTGGCTACGGCTGCACATGATCAGTCCAGACACTGGGCTTCCCTCTTCATCCCCCACAGCCACACTTCACGCAGGGCTGCTCTTGGCCCCTGAATGAGTGGCTATGGGGAGGCCCCGTGGGGTCACACAGAGGAAGAAAGCCAACAGGCCTCAGGTCGACCCTGAGTTCATCCTTCTATTCTTTGACCTTTATTAACTCAGAGGGACGGAGGGAGGATGAAAACATGTGGCCAGAAAACAAAGCTCCGGATAAGCTTTGTCCTTCAAATACAGAGAACTAGGGAAGTCACCCTGTGCTCTGCTGACACATTTTAGGTTGCTGTGGATACTATAATTGATTCTCTAACAAACGGAAGTTTTAGACTTCAGTTAAACGTTTTGCTCTTAACTCTCCTTTAAGGAGAGAAAGAGGACACCCTGCCCTAGGGATCAATGTCAGCAAGTTTCTTCTGAGAGAAAGGAAGTCTGGGGCATGTGGCGGACACTCTCCAAGATGACAAGCGCCAACAGTGGGTGCATCTGGCTAGTCCACTGTCACTAACAAGGCCCACAAACCACCAGCACCCTGGGGTGTTCTCAGCAACACCAACGGCATTATTAACAATAGCTTCAGCCCTCTCACTCTGGCAGGTAACAAAGTCTTCTGCAAGTCACACAGCCTGCATGCCATCATAACCAGCCGGCCCAGTCGGCTCTGCCTGTCGCTAGCCAGACGGCTTTGCTCAGAGCTTCCCTGCCGTCACGGGTAGAACAAGGATCATCATATCTAGTCTGCAGGGCCCCGTGATGATTAGAGCTCATCTACATGCCCAGCACAGACAGAGGCTCAACCCATGGTGGCTGCTGCTATTTCTTCTGTCAAGAGCAGACGCCAAGTCATCCCAATCCTGTGGGAGGGCCCTCTCGCACGTCTACAAATCCTGGAGTCAGCAGGTTGGAGAAACAAGTGCCCCTTGAAGAACCCACATGGAAAACAGTTCAGGAGCGACTGCTCCTCAGGGAGAGAAACCCACCAGTAACTGTTTCATCTGCCCTCTTCAATTTGATTTCTTTCTTTTTCTCCTACTCTTTTATTTTTTTGCCTTATTAACTGTATTTATAGTTCTACATTCTACTTGCTTTCAAGTCATTTCAAAATCAGATATGGTCTGAGTTGTCTTACTCCAGGAGTGCTCCTACAATTGGCTCCTCCCCCCACCATGTGTCACCCCTCCAAGTCCGTCTGTGACCCCCCAAATCTGTGTCTTGGCCTGGTGTCACTCTGAGTGCTGGGCCCCTGCAGAATATCTCTGTGCACACGTCCCACAAGTCCCTGGAACTCAGCAAGTCCTCGGTGGAGCTGCTCTTCCTCCTCCAGGACCGTCTATTACAGTGCGGGCATCTCCAACCGACCAAACAGGCAAGAAGCCTGGAGCTTCTCAACCTCCTCCTCACTCGGAGTCTAAATTTAATCAGTCTGCAGACTCACTGATGCCACCTCCCAAACACCTCTCAGCTCTGTCCCCCTCTTTTCCTCTTCTCTGCCACCGTCTGTCTTCAGGCCTCTCTACCTTTCACCTGCATTACTCCCGGGGCCTCCTAACTGGTTTCCTGCCTCCAGTCTCTCCAACTCTCATCCATTTCTCTGTTGCCGTCAAGGATACATTTTTAAGATGTAATTTTGAGTGGGATGCTCTTCTTCAAAATCTGGCCACTGCCTAGAGCAGAGGCAGACTTGGCGTGGCTGCTACGTTGCGCTCTCAGAATCTGACCTTGTAACCCACCTTCCCGGCTTTCCAAACTCTGTTCCTTCCCTCCCACACATGTGCTGCCACCACACTTGGCTAATCCCAATTCTCCAGAAACGCCGTAACCCTTCTGCCTCCACGCCTTTGCCCATTACTCTTCTCTGCGTGCGTGCCTTTCTCTCTTCTCTCCTTTGCACATTTCTCCTCATCCTGCAGGACCGGGTCAATTGTCCACAGCCTTCCCCTGCTTTCCAGGCATAAATTAATCACTTCCCCTTGTGGTCCCATATCACATGGCTCACACTTCTATTTTAAAGGAAATCATATGTTACAGATAGTTGGTAATACTGTCTGCTTGCCCTGCTAAACTGTGAACTTGTCAAGGAAAGGGCAAATTTCTTACTGGTCCTGACTCATAGTGGGATTCAATGAATGTAGGTGTTAGGTAGTCTCAGAAAATGACAAGGAATTTACATTCCTTGTAAGGTCCAATGGAATTTGCCAGCACACATGCAACTTTGGATGTTGGGTACATTTTACCCAGCAGTGAAGTTAAAGAATTCTCTCAGAAGTCTTGATTCAACTTACTAAAGATTTAGCAAGCCATTAACTTTTATCAGAGTAGCTGGATAATCCACCAAATGAAAGTTTTAATTCAGTGCCATATCAAAGAACATCCAATTTCCTAAGTGTCAATAGTTATTGATAGATTACTTTCTAGTTTAGAAAATGGAAGCTAATGAATTCTATCTCATTCCTCAAAAGGACTGGTCTTGTGTCTTTGTTTTGAGACTGTATATGTTACTGTAAGGTTTATATTTATAATTATATGCTATTAGAATCAATACGATAACATGTGCTCAAAAAAAAAATTCTGATCCCTATCTGCCGCTTCTCAAGGACAGACAAAATATGAAATAGTATAAACAGTATGTTTACAAAGGGGGCAAGAAAGGAGACTTTTACTCTTGAGTTTATGTCTTTCTCTACTCTCTGTATTTACTAACCACATGCATGAGTTTCTCTCACTAAAAAGAGAAAAAACTTATCTGGCTGGTGGGTGTATAGGCTATTTTTGTTTTCTTTCTTTATACTTTTATACTGTAGCAAAAAAACCTCATAGATGTCATTTCCTAAACCTACCTTTAAAAAATACAACCCAATTGTCGAATAAACTCCAGAAAACAGTATGCTCGCGCAGCTTCTCAGGTCGTGTGGGCTGCTCATGGGCATCCTTTTGAAAAGGTAAGAGCCACTCTAGTGCTTACAATGCTAGAATGCAGACTGTCTGTGATGAAGTATTAGAAATAAAATAGGTACCTTTTTTAATGAAAATGAGGGTTCTGGTTACAGATCAGACATTAGCTATAAAGAAAAATTAATTTAATCAGATAGGGCAAATTTTACTTTAACATCAGTTTAACCCAGGATCCTATTTCAAAATCAAAATTGAGAAAAATGGGAAGCAATGGTAATTCTGCAACATACCAGAGCAACATTTGATTCATCTGAAACTGAAGCCTTTTCAGACGGCCAGACCTTAAATCCTGTGTGTGTAACTATCTTTTTAATACTAATTAATTAAATAAAGAAAAAATTAAGTGAAATTTGATCTGGGAGAACAAAGTTGAAGTCACCACAGCACTGGGGACTTTGTGGGGTTTTCGCTACATCAGGAAGTAATTACACAATATTTTCCAGAAGTGAAACAGTGAGTCTGACTGGAAAACAATGTGGAAACGTTTAGTTAGAACGGTAGAGCAAGGTATTAAAGACCCTTTTAAGGGGTTAACTCTGAAGGAAAATATGCAAATAATTAGGTCTTTAAACATGTTTTTAATTACAATTCTAGGATAAAAGTCAGAGGTATAATTTGGCACTCATGTGCTTTTCCTGAAAACCCCTTTCTTGCAAAGTGATCATTCTAACGTTCACGTCACCGTGAAGACCCAGTCCGACAACCGAGGACACTTCAGAGAAACATTTGCCGGACTCCCTCATGACTTCTTCCTCGTACACTCAGGAAGGCCACGGTCACATGCCTCTGCAACACTCACTGGCAAGACTTAACCCACGAACTGGGAGAGACACATGGTTTCCATCTTTAGAGTCAAAATTCATTCATGCCAGTATCTTTTCCCAGTTCATATGAACTTCAAGAGTTTCATGAAATCATTTTACAGGCTTCATTTTGACTCCAGTTTCTGTGGTCCTGTTTTCAACACACACATCTCACTGGGAACAATTCTGTGTTAGCTGTGCTACACAATTTCTCCCTCGTGTTTTTGGCACAAGTCATTCCACTGAAAATGAATTTCGCAAGGACCAGAGATGGTTTGACTTCAACAGGGGCGAGCAGGGGAGGAAATTTAAAAGCACAATGTACAATGATTTATAATCTCAGACTGGCCCGGTGGCGCAGCGGTTAAGTGCGCACGTTCCGCTTCTCAGCGGCCCTGGGTTTGCTGGTTTGGATCCCGGGTGCGGACATGGCACCGCTTGGCAAGCCATGCTGTGGTAGGTGTCCCACGTATAAAGTAGAGGAAGATGGGCACGGATGTTAGCTCAGGGCCAGCTTTCCTCAGCAAAAAGAGGAGGACTAGCAGCAGTTAGCTCAGGGCTAATCTTCCTCAAAAAAACAAAAAACAACAAAAAAATTTATAATCTCAACCTTTGACCAAAAACCCCCCAAAAGATAGAAAAATGAATACCTATTAATACAAATGCTAAACTGAAGCCACCCAGCTACCAGTCAGTCAACAAATATTTACTGGGTGCTTCTTACGTGCCAAGCACTGGTGTAGGTACTGAGGATTCTTCATGAAGGGAACAGACAAAAGTCTGGCCCTCACAGGGCCGCCGTTCCAGCAAACTCCGCACTCTGTCCCGCTAGACCTGAGTAATGACTCTCTGGGCCTCTGAGGTAAAGGCCAGCAGGTCCCTCAGCAGAGTGGCACAAAGGGCAGCTACGGCAGCACATCCTCGCCCCGAGGCAGGCAGGAGTACAAAGGCCTCCCCGGAGCGGACATGCACGGGGATTCTGGACACCGCTGTGGCAGCCAGCACCGAGGCTGGGCTAACACAGGAGCAGACCTACTCACAACACATGCTTGGACTGAACTGCGTCTCCCCAAATTCCTATGCTGAAGCACTCACCCCAAGGTGACTATCTGGAGAAAGGAAGTGATAAAGGTTAAATGAGGCCTTCAGGGTAGGGCCCTGACCCATAGGAAGAGAGTCCTTTTAAGAGACACCAGGGATCGTGCTCTCTCTCTGCCACGTGAGGACATAGGGAGAAGGGTCACTCTCCAAGCCATAAACGGAGCCTTCACCGGTAACCAAACTGGCCAGCTCCTTGATCTTAGACTTCTCATCCTCCAGAACTGTGAGAAAACAAATTGTTGTGGTTTAAGCCATCCAGTCTCCCATATTTTGTTATGGTGGCCAGAGCTGACCTCGATGATGTAAGGCACTTACATTATCAAGAGAACCTGCAGGGAGTTTGGGTTACAAAAAACACATCCAGGAAGATGCCACTCTACCCAGCAGCAACACGTGAATTCTGGATTTGATTTTTGATGTGCCCATTCAAAGACTGCTACCAAAACAGGAGATGAGGCCAGCCTAACACTGCTTCTGACTGTGACACTGCAGGCTCTCCTGAGAATTAACCTCCACTGCAGACACTCCTCTACCGGCCAAAAACCATTCCTGGCCCTCAGAACCCTCGCTAGCTTGCTTTGTCTTACAGGAGATAAATAAACGTTAAAAGAAATCAAACTAGCATTTTGCTACTCATCCGGCATAACTAACCGCTTTCTTTGGGCTAGTGGTTCTAATACCTACTTAGGTTACAGAATATTTTATGCTAAAAAGGTCTCTGCAGAATGTTCTCAAACAGTGATACGCTGAATTCTACCATATCAACTAGCAATAACTTCACCAAATGAAAATACAGCAGGATCCCAGGCATGCAAGGCTCTGCATTCAAAGAGTAACAAAACAATCTCGAGAAAACCACATTTCCAAAGTTTCCAGCTACTAGTTGTTTGCTCTTTGTTTTATCTGTTTTGTTTCACTAGCATTCTGCAGCAAACAATAGAACATCCAAGTTTAAGAGTTTTACAGGGAAAAAACCCTTAAAATTGAGAACATTTTGTCAATCATCTTCTCTCTTTGAACTAAGTAGAAAGAGAGTACTGTTTTCTAGAAACAAAATATGAGGTCCTGCTTGGAACTCAGTTTGAGAAGCACTGGTTTGAGGAAAAGGCTGTTTACAAGCAGTTACAGCTAAGCCTATTAAACATTTGGGCCGAGGAATAGCTGACCAGTTTCAAGATCTGTCACAATGATACTCGGATCAGACAGAAACTTTTCAGACTCAAAGAAGGAAGAGACATGTCAACGAACCCAGAGGGTTGGTTTCCCGTGGCTCCAACTTACAATTCATCCTGAATGTTGTCTGTCAGTTTGAAGAGCTGCTCTTGCCCTTCTGCCTGGCTCTCGGAATAGCGGGGAAGCAGCCCCTGGGGCCCCGTGCAGCAGCGTGGTTTCCGAACCCTCTGTGCTTGAGTCCTAGATGGTCAACGGACAGAATGCAAAGAGGCTGTTAACGTTAAAATGATTTCCCTTCTTGTCTAAGATAAAAGCACTGCTTAATACAAGACACACTCTAACTTTAGTGACCAGAATCAAACTACAGCGTTACCTGTGAATGTACTGTAAGAGAGTGGTTAAAGACTCCAATTTTAGAGCAGAACCCTGTCTTTGCCATCTTCTAGCCACGTGATCATGGACAAGTCACTTAACTTCCTTAACCCTCAGTTCCAGTTTTCTCTGTAAAACGAGGTGACGACACCTACCTCATAGGACTGCTGTG
Source organism: Equus quagga (assembly GCF_021613505.1). Lineage (NCBI taxonomy): Eukaryota > Metazoa > Chordata > Mammalia > Perissodactyla > Equidae > Equus > Equus quagga. The sequence goes on from NC_060271.1 coordinate 39,327,210, forward strand.
AAGATCAAATAAAAGAATGCCCATCAAGCCTGTGCTATCTACTAATGGTGGCTCCTGTTATGGTTGTTATTACTGGACTTCCACTTGGCCACACCCTATTTCTCTAGGAATCTCTTCAGAAGAGGCATCTCTGCACTTGCAAAGGGTCAGGGAGAAGGGTGAGGGGCCCTGGGTATTTAGGGAGCACACACCAAGCTTCTCGACTTCTTCTAAGATGAGCTCAGCTGCCTGGGTATAGGGTAAAGGATGCAGTAATCCCATGAGGGAGATGCAGGGCTCCCCTGGGGACTGGCCCCAGGCCACAGTCTGGGACGTGCAGCGGCCCTAACTCGCGCCCCTCTGCTGTTGGCTGCCCAGAGGAATCTGCTTTGCTATGGCTTTCAGGGTAGGCTGAAGTTGTCTTTTTCCACAAACCATATACAGGCTAACTGATAAGTACTTTTTGTTGTTTTCCTAGAAACAGGAGTCCATATTTGTCTTGGAAAGGCTGTGCATATTTCAGATGACTGATAAGAGTGTGCTGGTCTGTCCTCGGCCTTGTACTTGCTGTACTTTTCATTATTTGTTCCCGGATTCCACTGAAGCAAAACATCTCTCTCTAGACACACTAAAAGAGAGGGCTAGCTCACCACGAGTCAGCGCTTCAGAACCACGCACTGACAGCAGTGTAGAGGCTGACTTGCAAGGACAGAAAGTGCCCTGGTGGGCAAGCTGGGGTAGCAATATGGACAAAAACTTGCCACAGGACATGCAACAGGTTAGCTGCAAACCTGGGACAACTGCCAAGCCCTCCCGGACCCAGGTCAACACTCTGCCCATCAGGCCACCATGTCCGAAGTCCCACACATGGGTGACACGTGATATGTGCCGGAAAGCCAGAAATCCAGGAATAATTTTTTAAAACTTCAGTAATAAGGATGCCCTAAGTACTACTAATTGTGCCCTTCAAGGGTGATGCAAAGAGACTATAAAGAAGTTTTGTTCAATCTACACTAAGAGAATGGGTAAAAAAAATAACCTTTTTATACCATATACTCATACTCCCACTATGCAGAGTCTCAAGTCCTTCTTCAAGATGTAGGCCTACTGTTGGCTATTTAGATCTGAACTACTGACCGAAGTAGGGAGGGCAGCACAGGTTGCCCTGTTAACCCCTCGGTAGAGAAGCTCAGGGGAGAAGTGCCAGCAGACCACTGCAAGTACGGAAAACCAAGGGGAAGGAGCTAGGTGTAGCTTTCCAGGTAGCAGAGCCCTGTTCTTGTCTCCTTGCCTAGTGAAACATCTACTGTCCTTCCAAACACTACCTAGGGCAGGCTAAAAGAGGGTCTTCTCCCCAAGGCACTCCCACTAGTCTGTCACCCACGAACCTTAAGAAGAGATTCGGGCTATCGTGGCAGAAGCCCAAAGACCCTAGCAAGGGGGATGTGACGGGGCCTGTTCCTCACTGCCTTTCAATATGTCTCATCCTGACTCCTCTCACCACATCTTCTGCAATCCATGGGGAGCTCTGCAGGCTCAATTTCCATACACATCTCTGATCCAACTATTTCTCCATCTCTATCATAACTAACAAACGATCTCTGGGTTTGTAACGGATTATTACAATAGCCTTGTAACTTATGCTACTTCTGCCTTGTCTATTCTCCTCACAGCAATGAGAGTGACCCTTTCAAAAGGCAAGTTAGATTAAGTCAGTCATGTGCTCAGAACACGTTTGCTTTAGAGTCACCGTGATAAAATATTTGCGTCTGGCTTGGCTCCCCATCTGGAATGCATGCTCCATGAGAAGAGGGATTGTGTTTCATTCACTACTATGCTGGGAACTAGCACAGCTCCCGGTTAATGGTAGGGAAGCAATAAATATTAGCTGAGTAAATGAATGGATGCATGTGTGGGTGGGCGGCCTTTATAAGGGCCACTCTGACTATTAAGCTAAAAAAGGAAGGTGATATGCAAACTTTGGCGGGGAGTTTGAAGACTAGAGATTCTGAGCTTTGAAAGCCAACAAAGTTAAGGCAAATGTGAACAGCTTGAATCCCATCTTCCTGACAGAAAGGTCAAGGGTATGTCTGTGCAGTCCACTGATCAAAGCAAAGGAAGGGGCATGAAGGCAAAGTCACGAAGCTAACATCTCTGTTGACACTTGCGCTCTCCTTAGAAGAAACGATCTTTTCATTGGTACCCAAAGTGGGAAAAACATGCTGCCAAGGAGGGAAGACTCACTAAGAGTCCCAAACTCCTCTGCTGGGATCCGAGGAAGCCCAAGAAGCCAGGGAAAGGCACTCGTTTCTGACCTGAGCCTGTGGAAGTCACATCTTGTAACAACCATGGAAGAGGTGAGAATGGAAGTTAAATGTGCCCATGTTATCACAGCATAAAACAGCTTTCTGATGCGCACAGCCATTTCTAACTCAGTGGCCTCCCGCAGGGCCTTCCCCAAATTTCAGTGATCCAGCCTCACCCCCGCTCCCAATACAATGAAGGCGAACTTGCAAACTGCAAACCCACCCAAACACCAGAGAATACAAAAGCAGAGTAGCTCCCTTGTGGGTATACACTATTTGCTAAGTTTCTTTTCTTATTTGTCTTCCCTACAGGCTGCAAACTATCTTCCCATTTTCAAGGTCCTCACTTTGTGATCAATCAAATGTCAGAGAAGCTGGATACAGTGCTCAGATGCTGATGGAGGGGCTCACGGGGGCATTCAAGGCTTATTTCTCACATGGACATAGAAGAAAAGAGAGAAGGTTCAAATTTACCATAGAAGGAAATGTAGTCTTCTCTTAGAGTCTTATAAATATAGGGACCACTTCCAGAAGGAGTGATTCAGAGATACTCTAATTAGAAGCAGAATGTTGGGTTAAAGGAATTCTTCCCACATTCCCCTATTACCTTCTTATTGTCAGTACCTGAAAAACTATACTGTCTTCTCTGAAATTCAACTAGAATTTTACTTCTGATGTTCAAGTTGGAAGGTTGGCTTGGGGGGGAGGGGGCGGTGCTTAAAGTCACTGTGTGAACAAACTTAGTCCCAAACATAATCAAAGAATTCTAAACAAAACCAACAAGATAGTATTTTCAAACCTTGTAAGCCAACAAAAAGTTTAAAGTAATATTTTTCAGTGTAGGCCACTGTGTGATGGAACTGTTTTCTTCACGTATTGATGATGGCACTATGAATTCAAACAACCCCTTGGAAACAGTATGACTGTATGTAACAGCAATCCTAAATTTGTTCGCACTTCGCGATTCAGTAATACCGCGTATCCATTGTCAAGTGACTGCTCCTTGCTCACTTTCACGCATGTTTCTGTGAGCCTACAAGCACCTCGCGGGAAAGGACTCTATTCTTTTTTTTTTTTTAACTGAATGTTAGGACTGGACTCATAATCCTCAGTTGAAGGCCCATTATCATCATTGGCCTTTTCTTTATTTATTTTAAATGGTACAATAAACATTTGTGAAACCACCATCCCCAGCACGGAAACTCCAACATTGACCATAACTTGAATCCATCTGTGTGGTCCTCTGCCATCCTACCCCTGTTCCTCCTTCACCTAGGACGGCTGCTATTCTGAATCTTGAATTTATCACTCCCTTGCTTATCTTCCTCACATAGTCTTATCACATTTCAAAAGTACACTCTGGTAGTCTTGTTACACTCTTTGGTTTTAGTTGTTTTGGGCTTTTGAAAAGGGATGTCACTGCTTTTTTATGTTTAGGGACTTACTTCTTCCTCCTTAAAGTCAAATTGCTAAGATTCAGCCATTCTTTCGTGTGCAGCTATAATTCATTCATTGTACCTGCTTATTACTATTCCACTGTATGAATATACCATCATCCATCCATCTTCCTGTTGGTGGCACATAGGTCACTTCCAGGTTTTGCTATTATGAGCAATGCTACTATGAACATTCTCGTACAAGTCTCCCGGTGAACATGGGCAAGTTTCTCTGGGTACATATCTAGGAGGGATTTGCTGGATCACAGGGCATGAATGTTCACCTAACAAGATAATTCAGATTGTTTTCAAAGTCACTGAACCAATTTACACTCCCACCAACAATGCATTTAAGAAAGCCTCGTAATCCATATCTTTCCAACACTTGGTATTGTCTAGGACAGCACTATCCAATCCATAGCCGCTGGCCACATGCGGCTACTGAGCCCTTGAAATGTGGCCAGTGTGACTAAGGAACTGAACATTTAGAATTTAATTTAAATTAGTTTAAATGTAAATAGCATTTACATTTAACATCCCTGGTCTAGGTTCTTAAAATTTTTGCTGCTTGGATGGGTATAAAATGGCATCTTGCTGTCTTCTCATTCCCACCTTCTCTTTTCAACCTAAAGAATAATGGTGTCCAATAAAAAAAGTGGAGTAGCTATGGAGCCTGTCCACCAAAGCAGAAAGATCAGCTTTCGAGCTACTCGGGCCCACCATTGATGGAACATCCTCGGACAACCCTCCCTGCCTCCCACCCCCGTTTGCCCCGTTCCCTTTCTCATGATCGCCTTAAGTGTCAACACGTGCTGCTTCCTGGGCACGGTCTTGGTGCCACATCCTGGGCATAATAGATCATTAAACAAGAGGTGGCAAAACTCCACCCACTCACCCCTCATTAGTTGACAGCATCTTGTACTAACACTCGACATAAAAGGTAGTTTACAACATGAGTCTGTTTAGTGCATATGCAGCAACTCTGCCTCCACAAACCTTTGTTTAGCCAAAGGTCTGTGGTGTACTTAATTGCTGCCAGCTGGGGGTTTGTCGGCCATTTTAAGCCCTCAGCTGCTGCGGTTTATAAATTTCACAGTGTATAGAAAGAAGCAGGCCTTCCAGTCAACCAGCTAATCCAAAATGTCAGCACCAAACGGACTTGAGCTTTGAACTTCATGGAAACGTCAGGGAGTCGGCTGCACAGCACAGACGACCCCCCCCCCCCCCAGCCCCGGGAAGGTGCTGCTGATACAGTGGCTGACACACTGCAGATATCCACCCAGTGAGAGATCAATACGGAGGAAGTCTACATCTGGCCATTGCTATCCGACATACACTGGAGGCCCCAAACCAAAGAGCAGAGGAATTGAAAACAATCCATGTCATTTTCTTTAAGCAACAATAAATCTAAACAAGGTGACACAGGGAGAGCTAACCAATTCCACTTGGTTGATCTTTCCTTTCAGCCTGAGGGTCAACAGTTGGCCAGCCATTATTTGTTCTCCGCTTAGATGATGAGTAACTATGTCATAGTTCTATTAGTTGAAGACAGATGTTGTACACACATACACGTCCTCCTGCACAGTTTAAGTTAGTAGTCGGTTGAGAAATCTGTCATGGCCAATGTCTATCAACCAAGTGAAGTTCAAAAACACTCAGTAAATGAGGAGAAAGTGTGTGTGTCAAACATGTGACTTCCTAGCGTAACAGAATGTTTACTCAATTGATGACTGCCATCTTCCTTAGGGGCTGTGTGTACTGACCCCAACAAAGTGATGGATTGTGCTTGCATTTACTTTATGTGTGTGTCCAAGACTTTTGTTTTAATTAAATATCTTACTGATATATACTGTGCTCGACTGAACACAAACAAGTAGGCTGAGTACAGAAGGTCAACCCACACTATCTCTTCAAATACTTTTAATGGATAACAGCTACAAGATACCAGGATTCTTGACTGGATGGTTCAGTCAGACATTTGTTAGCCCTCTACAGGAACTCAACAGTGTATCTAAACAGTGCTCTCTGCACTGGAGTGTGTGAATCAGCTCAAGCGAGCTCTGAGAGCCACGGCAGTGCGGTTTTGGAGGGTCGGGAAGCCTGACAAGCCGTGAGCTACATCTGATCTCTGACCTTCGGCCCTCCCCTCCCTACTGCATCCACTTCCAGAGACTAAGTGGAAAAGCAGTTCTTCTCCACAAACAGATTTTACTCCTTTCAGTGCAACTGTAATCAGAGAAGACTCTACTAGAGGATGAAAACCTCTAAAGTTTGGCTCAGTTTACATGAGAAATTCTTCCCCAGAGTTCCATGACAAACAGAAATCCACTTTCTAGAACCTACTCAGAGATAGTATTCAATCTTTAGGTCTAATAATAACTCCTGAGCTCTGGCTGCATTAGATCTTGAACCAAGAAGATTGTACCAAATACCCACTGTGACAATTTGGATTTTGAACACATGAAAAAACAGGCTGGGCAGAAAGAAACCCGGTGGCAGTAGAGGTTGGTTCCTAAAAGAAATTACTAACTGCAGATCCAAACTAAGGCAGCCAGAAAAACGGGCCTGCCCAGCACCTTGAGAACGGCTTAGGCCTGCCTCTGCTTCCCTACTCCCATTTAATCGACTTTTCTGAGCTACCATATGCATAGGCCAGCGCCAGGATTTAGGAAGACAGGGATGAATCAAGTTTCAAGGGAGCACACTGATGTCTAATGGAGGAGATAAACAGAAATAGGCGGTTATAAAGCAGAGGAGCACTAGGGTAGAGGCGGTGTAACAGAATGGCAGAGAAGAGCTCTGGAGACAGGCTGCCTGGGTTTGAATCCCAATTCCACCAGGTACAAACCGTGACCTATGGCAAGTTGTGTAACCTCTTGGAGCCTTGGTTTCCTCATCTATAAAAAGGGGATAATAATGGGGTTGTTGTGAGGAGTAAATAAGTTAATACATGTATAGTGCTTATAACAGTGCCTGGTACACAACAGGCACTCTGCAAAATGCTACTGATGATGAGGAGGAGGGGGCCATCTGTAGAGGGGGCCATGGGCGCACAGAGGGGCCCTAACCTAGCTCAAGTGGCTGAAGTCCAAGATGGGCTAGGGTCCAACGTCCAACATTTCTCACTTAGTTTTCTTGTTGGGGAAATTGCTTCAAACTGAAATAGACCCCTTTCCCTTTTGCTTTCTTGTTAGCTTTCTACTCACCTCTCCCTAGAGTTCTGAAGTCATATGTGTAACAACCCATAAAATCCCACATTGTATTGTTGCAATTGAAAATGTGGGAAAGATGTTGATTCAAGAAACCGTTAAGAAACTGTATTACTATCGCTGTTAAGTTTTTAGTAATGTGACATCCTGCAGTGGGGACGACATTTCCTGGGCTGGGCTTCCTCCCATCAGTGGGATTCACACCTGACTTGTTTATAGGGGTCAAGGCTTCCTACAACCTAACACATGTTTTGGGGACCCCATGACATTGCAACTGTGACAGCTGGTCGGACTAATGCCAACAGATATGCCTATTGGGATTTAAACTCTAAGAACAAAACTACTCTAGAGGTTTTTCCCTACTAGACTCGCAGCCTCAAGGGTGAGACTACCTGTTTGCGACGCTGGGGGAAGGCAAAGCAGACGGGCTTCACGAAGAATTCCAGTCAAGTGAGATTACCGCCGAATAGCCTTGGATTTCCCAACATGCCTAACTTCTGCATACATTCTGGGGTTGTTTTGCTTTTTTTGAAAAATAGTAGGCAACTTATAAAGCGGTTTACAACTTTCAACATCATTACAAAAATGAGGCATTTTACAAATGCAAGCTTCATCTGTGTTCTAAATACAACAATCTGAATCAGACTGTGTGGTGCTTACAGGAATCTCTCAAGCCATGGTCAGATTCCTTGCTAACTTACCTCACCTAATGCCAATCCCAAGATACTTCACATGGGCTGAAAGACACAATTCCTGGTAAGCTTGATTTTGTGGCTATTAATACAAATGCTAATGATAACAAGCTGATTAAATAAAACAAATTATTTTCAGGTTGATTTCTGAAAAATGATTACATAATTTCTTTCTTTTAATCTTTATATGATCTACCTTCTCCCAAAAATTGATCTCTTTTAAGAGAGAGATGAAATTTAGGAACACAGTGGTATAGAGACGACTATAAGGCTTGGGAAAAAGACAAACATAGACAGAAGTCCCAGTCCAGTCACTTATCAGCTCAATGATTTGAAGACGTTACTAGATAACTTGCAGCCTCAGTTTGCTTCTCAATAAATGGGACTATAATACCTACTTGGCTGATAATGTTGAGATAATAGATGAAAAGTAAACAGCACAGTATGTGGCACACAGTAGGCACTCCCTGCTCATCCCAGGGCCTCCACAGCTGTGTGAAGGGCCTCCCTCATGAGCAAAGCTGAGCAGGTACGGGGGTGCTGCAGCCCACCTGGGGGACCACTTTGTGATTCATTTGGTTTTTCAAGACCACTTGTTCGTTCAGGCGGGAAGTTTTATACATCTTTTTACTATCAAACAGAGAGAATGGAGGAGGGTGAGATGGAACAGAAGAAGATGCTTAAAAATCGGACAAGGACACTGAAAATTAACAAGTGCCACGAGAATGAAAGTTTATGCACAGCTGCCACACTCCCAGCGATAAACAGGATCTATTTCAGGCCCTGAGGTTAGACAGTAGGTGGAAGAGGGAGAAACTGAGACCCTGGGAAAGTCACGGAGCCAGTCAGTGAGACACCCTCTTCCAGGGAGGGGGCTCGTGCTCTGAACAAAGCCATGGCCTGGGAAGCGCCAAATGGAAGCTACGTGGAGCCAGAGCTTTCTGTCTCCTCTATGCACTGTTGTTCCCCAGCACCTGGAACAGTGCCTGGCACACAGTGGGTGCTCAATACATACATGACAAATGAACAGACCAACGGCCACAAGCCTGGGTTGGAACTGCTGGCAGTAGAGCCAAAGCTGCTGCTTCCGAAGCCCAGGGAGCAGAGAAGGGGTGGTGTGTCGTGGACTCCTCCTCCGAGACGGAGCCCGAGAAAGGCTGAGAGTTGGTAACAACCCAGGAACCCCTGGAGCATAGGAATGCTGATCATTCCACCGTGGAGGGACACTAGAAAGTTACTGACCTAGGTCATACTCTCCCGGGGGGAATGTGCACTGTCTGCACTTTTCCAGGAAGGAAAAGAGCAGTGGGGCCCGGAACCCTGGAAACTGCTCAGGGGTCTAGCTCCCTAGGGATAGTCCAATCCAGTCTTGACACAGCACTTACGCAGCTCAGAACCTACTGACCAAGGTGATCATTCTCTGCACTAGCTCAAATTCCAAGGAGAACTCATCAAAGGATTTTTACTGAATGGCTTTCATTCAGTCCCAAGTTTTAGGTTCCTTTGACCTAGAAACATAAAGGAATCAACCAATCACCTACTCCTCCTCATCTTCCTTTTGAGCAGCTGGTACCTTTTTATTTCTTGTCCTTAAATTTAACTTATGGCTGAGCTTCCTCAGAAGCCATTGCCACCTCTGGTCAAATCTGCCCCTCTACAAACAAGAGATGGCACCTTCGTTTTGAACTTGTATCAACCTGGCTCTGGCCCACGAACATCTTGGATTTTTTAGGCAAAAGAAGAAACCTTTCTTTGTTCTTGTTCTTGCCGCAGTGCCAGAGCATAAAGCCAGAGCAGGAAGAAGGCAAGGAGAACATCCATGTGTCTGAGTGGGATTGGGTTCAATGGTATCCTTTCTCTTTGGATGGGAAGGAAGCAGAATACAAGCTGGCAGCTCAGTGACACCCTTCGGTGCCTCTACAAGGGGCGCGTTTCTGCCCGGTGCCATGACGTTCAGCCTGGTGACAAAAGATGATTCTTTATTTGGTGATAAGAAGGTCAAGCTGCCTTATAATTAAGCGCTGCCAGTGTGAACATGAAGGGGACTGGCCGCCCTCGTCCATCAACCCTTGGCAAACTGGTTTGTTTGGTCTGGACAGCAAACAACATTCCACACTACTGGATTTTTTTTCTCCCAGATCCCCTGTGGCCCCATCACCCCCCAAACCTTTTTTAAAAATTACAATCTGTTCTGCTGTCTCAAGTTACATTCTGTAAATAATAAGCAACACTGATGAAATGCAAAAAGCTAAAAATTTGTAAAGCAGAAAGATCTGCAGTATGTTCCACATCTGTGTCACATTAAACATGCACTCAACAGATTTGTTGATTCCTGTCTAATCAGCATACAAGGGTGACATGGCCAGGGGGCTCTTGTCCCACATGCATGGCAGGGCTGAGGGTCACTAGAGGTAGGCAAGGAGCGGCAGGAACTGGCACCATGAGGTGGAGATGCCAAGCCCACAATGCAGATGACACTCAGCTGCCAGCCTGCCTCCGTTTTGGTATGAACGCATCGCAGACTGCTGGCTCGCTGCTGTGCTTAGGTCATGGGAAACCCTCCTTCCCAATCCTCAATGATGCTATGATGCTGAAGCTGGGCCCACGGCGGTTAAACTAAATAACATGTTTTAATGACAAAATGTCTCATTTGAAGAAGTTGGCTTCCTATACCTTAAAATGACTACAAAATAAAAATAGAACAGAAGGAAATCAATTAATGTAAATTTCGTAAAATGCTTAGAGGCTAGTAGAGATGATAGTCGCTATGCCAGGCAAAATTTGATGCCCTCTTTATTTCTTTCAAGCATTTTACACACGGGCAAACATTCATGGGTGTGCGCACACACGCAGGCACTCATACTCCCATTTAAGAGAATCTGGCAGAGCATAAGAGAGAAATTGGCATGTTTTAAACTTGTGGCATGGTGCTGAGTCTCTGAATGATTATAAGGCTCCGTTTTGGAAAAACCCAGTTTCAGACTCAACAAAGAGTCGTTCAGCAGAGGAGCATATGAGCCTCTAAGGATACTCCAGGGAAAAACTTGGTGTATTGCCACCTCAACCAGCACTCTTCCATCTGTATGTTCCTAAGAACCTTAGGTGAGAAGATCCCAGAACTAAGACTGCTAGGCCACCAGCACCCACAGCACCTCTCTAAAGCTGCATTTATTGAGTGCTGTCTATATGCTGGGCACTCAAATCTTCACTACCTTCCTAGAAGGAAGTGTTTTATTAGTATTTCATTTCATGGAGGAGGAAACTGTGCCTTAGAGAGATTACGAAGTTTGTCCAAGGCTGTTCAGCTGGTAAGTGGCAAAGCCTACTTGACCTTGGGTCTTTCTGATTCTCTTGGACTCAGTAAACTTATTAATCAGCATGACAGTTGATGACAATCTCTTAAATATATATTCTGAGTCCACCACTGTGTTAAGCATTCTGGAGATCCAGGAAGGATATCAAAGAAGGCAATAAGATGACCTCAAGAAGCTTTCAAACCAGTTGGGAAGATGAGACTGACATCCTTGAAATGACCGTGGAAGGAACCTAGAGAGAGCTAAGGAGGTCTGGCACCACCCACGACAGGGGCAGGATGGGCTTCCTTGGAAGGCCTGGCTTCAAGCAAGACCCCACCTAAAGGCAGAGCAAGATTTTTATTAATACGACAACGTATAGCATCAGTACTAATCCACCAAGTTCTACAGTAGGAACTAGTGGTAAACAAATACTAAGAAACAGGAGAAAACAAATAAGATAAAAGCCAGTTAACAGACCACACCACATACATTGAAAACATCCGATCGAAGCCTCATTCTTTTTGTTTTTGGTGAGGAAGAGTGTCCCTGAGCTAACATCTGTGCCAGTCTTCCTCTATTTTGGATGTGGGACACTGCCACAGCATCACTTGATGAGCGGTGCGTAGGTCCGCACCCAGGATTCAAACCCACAAACCTCAGACCACTGAAGCAGAACACTTGAACTTAACCACGATGCCACTGGGCTGGCCTCTGAAGCCTCATTCTTGATGCTAAAGCAACTGACAGAAGAACTGTAAGCAGTGAGAGCTCTCCTTTTATAAGGTCGTGATGCAGAATTCAACTTACATAAATGGAATTCACCCAGTGACTAACCTAAATTTATTAATATTTGGAAGAAAGGTAAGTACTAATATGGATGAGGAAGTGATTAAATGACAACTATTAGCAGGGTTGGACCAAGATAGGATGAGAATAAACAAAAACAAAGACACTAAAAAGGGAGACAAACTCTGACCTCAAGAGGTTTAAAAGGGATTGCGTGCTGCATATGCAAAGATAATTCGCAGAAGAAGAAATCCAAATGGCCAACTAAAACATGAAAAAATGATGCAGCCCTCCTAATTATCAAAGAAATGCAAGTAGTAACACTGAAACATCCACTCTCAGATCAGCAGGGACTGAAAAGACTAACAACGCCCTGCTCTCAGTATGGTTTCTACTCCATACAATTCTTGACTGAATTTTGGATGAATGAATAGCCAGAGCCGGTAGAGGGTTGGAGAAGTGCACTCTCTCTACCACTGTGGGTGGGAATACAAACTGTTTTAACTTTCTAGAAGGCAATTTGTAATGTATTTCAAAATAGAAAAAGCATATACCCTTTAGCCCAGCAATTCCATTTTAAGAAATTAATCCTAAAGACAGAATTAGACAATATGAAAAGATATATGTAAAAGATGCTTAAAATAGCAAATCTATCAATAAAGGACTAAGTATACTATTGTATATATGCCATTTATTATATAAAGGTTAAAAATGATGATTTACTTTTAGAGCGGAAAGATGTTCTAGAGTTATTGTTGAGCAAAAAAAAAGGTTAGAGATCAACATTTGTGCTCCTAATCATGTAAAAATCATATATATGTATGTGTGTACATGTGTGTATGCGTACACATATACTACAGAGATATCTGGCAGGGTTACCATTGTTAGGCTTTTGGTGATTATTAATGGCCAGTGGGATTGAGTTCTTTAATTTTTTCTTTAAAAGTGTAATAATCGTACTTATCTCATTGGTTTGCTATAAGAATTAAAGAGGTAGTTCATGCAAGGTCCTAAGAACGGTGTCTATACACTATAAGTGCTCGCATACTGTTTGAGTTTAAAAGTAGGTTCAAATGTGAACCGTTCTGAAAATTCAAATAGTTTCAGAACTATTCAAATAGAATAGTTCAATAGAACTATTTTTTAAAAAGATGATTCAGGGAGCAGTCAGGCACAAACACCAAAATGTCTAAAACACACTTAGGCAGCAAAGCATGGACGAGAACAAATTTCTTTCATCACATCCTATATTACAAGCGAGGCTGGGTGCAGAGGAGGAAGGCAGGAGTCACAATAGCCAGGCTTTGTCTGGAATGGCTTTCTTCTGGAGAAGGGATGGTCCACGGAGAGATTCCTCAAGAGGAAGGGGCTGTAAACTGACTGACACTATCCACGCTACTTCTCCCAAGACCAGAGGCACGGCCCTCCGCTAGACTAGATGGGAGTGAGTGCCATGAATACTGCTTTGGTACTGGGGGTCCTCTGCAGGCCTCCTTCCCAGCCCATCTGACTTACTTTGTCAGCACTCGCTTGCTTGTGAACTCTGAACAGAAGGAGAGAGGGCTTCTCTTGCTTGCAGTGAATGAGCAGCTCAGAGCCACATGCCCTGACTGACGAGCGCAGGAGGTACCAGGTAGGGCTGAAATGGATCCAGGTGCTCACAGCACTCTCCCTGAACGACCCCATGAGGCAAGACAAGAACTGCAAAAGGAGTACTTTAAGAACAGGTAAAAGCATAAGCACTCCACCCCTCAGCTTGCCCGAAATCCTCTGCCTGCTAAGCTAGAGAGAAAGAACATCTGGAACTGGTTTTGAGGCTCTCCAGCTGCAGAGCCACTAGAGTGAAGTTCGTGTTTCAGTGGAAATTGCATTTCAGGGGCTTACAGACTGTCCTTTCTGATTCTCATCAGGGTGAAGTACAACCTAGAAGACAAGCTGGTTCAGAGACCAAATCAGCTTTGCTTTGAAATGGCTCTCTTTTCTCCATCTCCCTTTGAAAGCAGAATTAATGGTCCAGGTGGTGAGAAATCAAAAAATGAAAGAAAAGGACTGAGGTCATCTCAGGTGCATTGCTATGCCTTCATAAAAGTCAGATGCACCCCCTGGCGTGGAACTGACACCAAAGCTTCAGAGCACTTGTCCTCCTGGGGAAAAAGAACCAGGGAGACTGAATTGATTTGAATCACTGGACTGGGGCCTGCCTCTACAGGACCAGAAAAAAAAGTGGATTCAGAATGTGTTAGAACTTGTGGGGAGCCAGAGAGGTAGTGGGGAAAGACGCTAAACCCTTTTAGACAGAGGGGGCAGCAGAATAAAGCTCCCCTCTAGACCTGGTGCCAGTCGCTGCTTGCACCCTACCACGTGCTTTTTCCCTTGGCCTCCCAGGGCACTGGGACAGCAGTCAGCGTCAGCCCTTCTGCCTGGGCCTCACTGCACTGGGAAAAGCAAGCGCATCTGGGAGTCCGCCCAGTGCAGAGGCAACGGCACCTCCTCCTACTATGCCAACGCTGAACACAGAACCTCGATTCCAGCCTCTCCTGCCGGCTGAGGGTTTGCTTCTCCCTCTGGACACGGGGGCAGAGGCAGATAGGGAGCGCAGACATGTGGCTTTCCAAAGACCAAGTTCCTTGGGGTGGAGAGAAGCAAGTAGGCCTGGGACAACCCTGATGCTGCCAAGGGAGGGTGAATCACACCTACGGCAAGAGGTGACTCTCCAGCTGCTGCTCTTCACTCCCTTTCCAAAGATCACTCAGATGCAAAAAGCTTGGGCCAGTTTCCTTCTGCATGTTACATAAGGCACTGGAACTTTCTAGTATTCTCTCTCAAGAGTTTTGCAGATAAGAATGTCTATAAATCCCAGTTAGTGGATCATCTGGCTACCTCATGGCATCTTCAATCATTGGTAAATTGAACAAAAACAATCCAAAGGAGCAGCAGAATTTCTTCCTGCGATGTAACCACTCACCATTCCCTTAGCATTTCCCTCTTCATATCCCAAACACTAAGCACAGCATAGCTCTTTGCTGCCAAGAGCTCAAATGCATGAAAAAGACACCTAGTACCAAGGTCTGCTAAACTTTGGGTTTAGCAATCATTTCACGGAGACCAGAGTACAAATTAGCGCCATCCAGGGACTCATTACCAGAGCCTGTTTCTAGGCATTGTTTTTTCTAGTTGTCAGTTTTCTGGTGTCTTTTTTTTTTTTTTTTTAACTAACATAACATTGGTTTATAACATTATATAAATTTCAGGTGTAGATCATCATATTTTGGTTTCTATGTAGATTACATCATGTTCACCACCTAAAAGACTAATTACCATCCATCACCACCTCTGCCCTCTCCCCTTCCCCTCTGGTAACCACCAATCTAATCTCTGTACCTATATGTTTGTTTGCTGTTGTTGTTTTTATCTTCTACTTATGAGTGAGATCATATGGTATCTCTGCCTGACTTATTTCACTTAGCATAATATCCTCAAGGTCCATCCATGTTGTCCCAAATGGCAAGATTTCATCCTTTTTTTTCTTTTTTATATAGCTGAGTAGTTTTCCATTGTGTACATATACCACATCTTCTTTATCCATTCATCCATTGATGGGCACTTAGGTTGTTTCCAAGTCTTGGCTATTGTGAACAATGCTGCAATGAACCCAGGGGTGCACGGACCTTTATGCATTCGTGTTTTCATCTTCTTTGGATAAATAGCCAGCAGTGGAATAGCTGGATCATATGGGAGTTCTATTCTTAATTTTTTGAGGAATCTCCATAGTATTTTCCATAGTAGCTGAACCAGTTTACATTCCTACCAGCAGTGTATGAGGTCCTTTTCTCCACAACCCCTCCAACATGTGTTATTTCTTATTAATTATAGCCATTCTTCAGATCTTTTGCTCATTTTTTAACTGGGTTGTTTGTTGCTTTGTTGTTGAGATATATGAGTTTTTTTATATATTTTGGATATTAACCCCTTATCAGATATATGGTTTGCAAATATCTTCTCCCAATCGTTAGGTTGTCTTTTCATTTTATTGATGGTTTCCTTCCTGTGCAGAAGCTTTTTAGTTTGACGTAGTACCGTTTGTTTATTTTTTCTTTTGTTTCCCTTGCCTGGTGAGACATCGTATTTGAAAAGATCCTGCTAAGACCGATGTGGAAGAGTGTATCGCCTATGTTTTCTTCTAGAACTTTTATGATTTCAGATCTTACATTCAAGTCTTTAATCTATTTTGAGTTAACTTTTATGTATGGTGTAAGACAATGGTCTTTCATTCTTTGGCATGTGGCTCTTCGGTTATTTCTAGGCTTTTTAAGCCCTGTGACGATGGAAGCATAACTAAATAGAATCCAACAATCTCAGGGCTGGCCAGTGATTTAGTCTCTTCTCCTACCTCTAGAAGCCTTTTTCTCAGGCGCCACAGAACTGAAATAAACAGAAGTCATCCTTGGCCACCAAAAGTAGGTTAAAGCATGCTGGGCACATACTACCTGGACATTCTCCTTCCAAAGCTTCCTGTACCGTGTACCAGTGGGAGCTCCAAGGTAACCAGCTGGTGAAGATGGTCTTGGCTGGATGGCAGAGCAAAGACAAGGTGGAGCCAGGATGTATCACCGCCATTTTGTGAAACTGGCAAATTTTGAAGTTGGAAGGCTCAGTGGTTCATCATTTGGGGGCCAGGGCAGAAGGGAGGACCAGGAAGAGCACAGTTCCTGGACACAAAGCTCAGCAATCTGGTCCTCTAGGTACTGGCACAGAAAGGCTAGGGTGTCCCATGCTCCCTGCATGCTATCTCAGGGTTAAGCTGGTAGGGGTGAGAGAATGTGATAAGCACTCCTGACACTATGAGGTCCAAAGTTTATAGTACCTTTCCCCCTCAATGGCATTGGCATCTGTTCCCAAATCTTCTGGGTCATAGGCACATATCCCATTCCCACTCTCCATATCCAAGAATCAAAAGGAAGTGAATCTGAGACTTGGTAAGATGCTTCAGGTTTAAATCATGGAGTCTTTTCATAAGACAGACCAAGAGCTAATCCAGAAGTAGCATAGAAGTTAGAAGTGCATGCTCCGCATTTCAGACTGCCAGGGTTCAAATTCTGGTTCCCTCTCTCACTATCTCTGAGATCTTACACAAGTTATGTAAGTTCTCTGTGCCTCAACTTTCCCATCTGTAAAATGGGGAAAATACAACCCTCATCTTACTGGGTCGTTGTGAGGATTAAATAGTAATGACAGTAATACATGTAAGATGCTTAAAATAGAGCACGGTATGTGTGAGCATTCAGCATCTGGAGCATCGTCATACGGAGCATGGGTATCTACCTAAGATGCCTTGTCTGCTGCAGAGAACAGGCTCTCTGGAAATGACAGAAATACATGTCTTGCTGGATGGCTCGGACAAAGGACAGAGAGGTTGCCAGTTTGGCCAAAGGATGAGAGCAGCTGATGGATAGGATTAAACTATCCCTTAACTCACCTTTCTCCTAGGGTCCTCTGAACACAGACAGCCCTTCCCTTCTCACTACTTATGCCAAAGCCTTGTTTGTCTGTCCATTTACTCGATGCAGCGTGACTTCCAGAGCCCAGGCTTCTCCAGGCCTTGCTGTGATGATGCACCCATTTCTCCACGCCCTCCCTGGCGAAGGGGCCGAGCCTCTACCGGGCGGCCTGCCTCTGACAGTCAGCACACTGGGCTAACAGGCCATTCTGTGGGACAGCCTTCCACCTGTTCTGTTTTAATATTTAGGCTAGGCTGTGGAAAGCCAGAAAGTGAGGCTGGCGATAGGCTTCGAGGAGGCTGGGCGGCAGCAAAGGAAAACAGAGTCACCCTGAGTCTCGGCAGCTTGACAAGAACGCTCTTCGGTCGGCATCCGACCACCTCTGCCACCGGTGCAGCCTCCTCGGAGACGGGTAGGTTTCCTGTTGTGTCAGCCCCATTTCCTTCAGCAACATTATATTGCAAACAGAGAGCTACTTTGAAGCAAGCACGATGGTGTCCCGTTTCTGGCCGGGGGAAGGAGGCAGACTGCTCTGCTTCTCCAGAGGGAAACATCACCGTGCCTTGACCCTCACTAGACAGTGTTTCTCTCTCTCCCCAGTCCTGAAAAGTTCTGTTTGAAGAAAAAAAATGTGCAGGCTTTCCTTCATGACCTCAGATGGGCAAGTTCTGAATGGCAGCTGGGTCTATTACATGCAGTGTGAGAGGGTTAAACAGGACAGCCTCAACTCTTTATAAACTTTTGCCCTGTGGATATGTACTCATTGGCGGCAGTACAAGACTCGAGCTGTATTACACGCCTTAACGATATGGTTCAACTGTCGGTCAGGCTTGGGCCTGGCACTGGGCCAGACCGCAATCAATGGGACACAGAACCTCCCCCTTTCAGATCATCACGAAGGCTCATATTATCTCCTTTTCGTCGTGCTGGTTAAATTTATGGAGCAGAACCCCGAAGCCGCATTCCTCGGCCTGGGCCGGCCCACGCGGCCCCCTCCCTTTGTTCGGTCCTGTAAGCGAGCTATGCTTCGGAGGGCTGCAGGGTTGTTAGTTCAGGCACTGACTGTTTGCTCATGACTGAAATGAAAAGAGTTCAGTGGAAGGGCAAAAGGACAGCCCAAGTGTAAAACCCCATCCCAGCAGGCTCTGGGCCCTTACATATAGGTCCCGAGCTGCTCCTGAATGTACGATTGCACTCTGTTCTCACAAAAGCAAAATCCTCTCTCTGATCTCTGATTAACCTTCTACGAAACAGCAATCAAGTCCTCCTGCACTGCACCTCTGGGTGAACCCCTGGATTCTGGGGTACCACGGGAGGCAAGCTTGCCCTCAATATAGCCAAGACATTAAAAGGAGCCACAGTTCTACAGCCATCTTCCAGTTTTCCCAGGCCCCACAGGGGATGGGAATGGAAACACTGATTAGTAGTCTTATTTTTAATATTGATACAGAAAAGAGTAAACTTAGTTGTCAGGCCTTGGCTGCATGGGTGGGATACGTGAGCACTGTATGTGAATGCACACAGTGTACACACGGAAGGGGGGTGTCCACAGGTGTCCACATTTCAGCCTCCTAGAATCAAACAGGAGAAGGTCCATGCATTAGACCTGCTGAGCCTGCCCATGTGCTCTTAGCCTTGGTCTTCAACATCTCCGATTTGTGACAATCAGCTCAATGGACAGGACTGCACTTTGGTTTTAGGCTTTCACTTAAAAGGAGAGCACTCCAGGTCTGGCCCAGTGGTGGAGCAGTTAAGTTCGCACGTTCTGCTTTGGCGGCCCTGGGTTTGCCGGTTTGGATCCCGAGTGCGGACCTACACACTGCTTGTCAAGCCACGCTGTGGAAGGTGTCCCACATATAAAGTAGAGGAAGATGGGCACAGATGTTAGCTCAGGGCCAGTCTTCCTCAGCAAAAAGAGGAGGATTAGCAGCAGATGTTAGCTCAGGGCTAATCTTCCTCAAAAAAAAAAAGAGGAGAGCACTCCTGGCATGGCTCTTCAGGGGTGCAATTGCAGCTCACTCCAGAGGACGCCGCCTGATGGCCGGAAAGGTGAGTCATCACAGAGCTGAATCCAGGCTTTCCAAGGAATGAGCTGTGAATACAAGGTTCATCGTGTACATCTGCTGTGCCTCAGTGGGCCCACCCATAAAATGAGGCTACTGGGTTGAACTGTGGAAGTCTGGAATGGTTACTAGAACTCTTCTAAACAAGGTCCAAGCATAATAGAGAAGGAGTAAGAGGAAGAGAGAGAAGAAGCACCAAACCAAAATCAAACCAAAGACATGATGAGAGGGCCAGGTAGGAACGCCTTTGACAGGAGTCACTGCTGACTCTATAAGTGCCTTCCGGCCAGTTTTGCCTTTTCTGCCATTGTTACACAACACGAGACTAGGGCCCAAGCTTGTTTAAAAATAAAACCAGAAACCCCGTACCAGCAACAACATGCACAAAGGCATCTTCCCATTCTGGATAGAAGCAGACCTCTCTGATGGAGTGTAGCGAAGCCAGTGGTCTCTTTCAAATCAGACCCTAGTTCAACCTGAAGGTGAAAAGTTGTGCTTTCTGATTCGAAGTAATCATGTATTTCTGAATAGACAGTGTACTACATTCTTGCATTTTCCTCACAAGATTTCCTTGTGCACTGTATTGATGGTTAGAGATGAGCTAATGAATTTGTCGTGCCAAAGCCTAAAGCATGTGTTTTGGGTAGATGGAAGGTGCCGTGGAAGGAATGGATCACAGAAAATTGCTTCTTGCTATTGAGAATTCCTCTTCTCTACGCTGGGTCTTCTACTGTATACTATTTGTTCTGGTTTGTTAAAAATATAGGTTATAGAGAACCGCTTAAGTCGGGAAAGAAGAGGCAAGAAAAAGTTAGGTAGGCTAATTTAGGAGATTCTCAAGAAAAATACGTAATCCACTCAATCTGTGTCTGGTTATTTATATACAAGTTCAGGGTGAAGTCTTTAGTCATAATAACACCTCCCATTGCCCAGGACAATCTACAAAGCACCTGCACACACATTATCACACAGGTTACATTAATACTCAGAAATGAACCCAGTCTCCATTAGGTGCTGGTGCACAACAGAAGGACTCCTGAAAGCTTAGTCTGGCCCATCATGAGTCCAGATGCATCAAGATTCTCTGATATATTAGAGTTTGGAAAACTGGACCCACCTCTGAGAATGAGACTCTAGTAGGGGCCAAGACAGACTTTGAGAATTTATAAACAGTGACCTGGATGCCTCCACTTCTTGTTGGACTTTCTCCATCTCAGGATCACTTTGATGACCATATTCCAGGGACATACAATCACAGATACACAAAGAGACCAGACTCTGAAAATGCAGGAACATGAGTTGCTTACAAATAGGAAGCAGCAGCAGCCACTACACATGCCCAGAGCTGCCGTCAGCAGGCTCACGGCTGCACACACTTCTCTCCCGTGTGTCTTCTGGATTGCCCTCTCCATGAGCTGCTGGGCACTGCTATTTACTCTAGCATCGTGGATAGGGCTAAGTAGGACTAATTTGATACTAGTTTGGGAACTAAAAGGAAATATATTTTGGAATTTGCTTTTTCACACCGGGCCCATCCATTCTTGGTGCAAAATGGCCTCTGTCGAGGTTTTTTTTTTTAACACTGATTTCTTGCCCATCAGCTGAAAGAAATGGTGAACACTCCAGTATCTCTACCATGACCGAGCATGCCGGAAGCACTCCAGTTACAACGGTTTGCCTGGACATTATAATTTATGTAGGCTGTCCTCACACACTCCCCCCGGTGATCTACCTGCCACCCCTGGGGCCATTAGTGTTCCCCGAGATGGCATCCAAGGGAGGGCTGAAGCAGCGACAGGGCAGGCATGGCCAGAGTCACCCCTCAGGGGATTAGATATAACCGACTTAAATGGTGCTGAGCCAGGCAAGGGGTTCAGGCTGGGGCCAAGGGCTGCTCGGGAATATTTTAGGTACAACACTGCCTCAGACTAACCTACTGCCTTTTTATTTTTAGAAAATACTATCAAGCTTTCCTATGTCCTGCCTGGGCTTCCTTCATCCCAATGCCCAGCCTCCTCCCGACGGCGGAGCCAGACCTAGGGAGGGAGCCCCCTCTGTGTCATTCCTCCAGGGGATCACACAACTAGTTCTCATCTCAGCCACGCAGACACGACCAGAGCAAGAAGGACCCTCTCCCGCTCTGAAGGGGGGGACAGACCTGAGGAGGGGATAAAAAGCTGTTTGCACAAGGCCACAAAGCAGAGTAGTGTTAGGCCTGGAATCAGGGTTCCGGTCTCACGATCTGCAATCCTTTCTCTTGCCAAGAGGCCACGCTGTCTCCAATACCCAAAAGGAGAATCCAGACAGGTTATTTTGATCATAGAGACTGGAGTCAAGGAGGAACTGATCCCACACTAACAGATTAAAAGAATGTGAACTGCTGTGACTTCAACACAATAAATCAGAGTGACGTTCTGCACTGCTCTGTCAGCTCCACCATTGCATTTTGGGAATAAGAATAAAATCCCATGAATCCCACCCCAAACTTAAAAAAAAAAAATCTGTGGTCTATTAGACTTCAATAGAAGTTTTAAAACATCTGTCAGTAGAGCACTTTGTCCTTATCATGGTCTATATGAGTCTAAGTCCCACATGAACTGCCTAGCCTTGGTGTCAATCCCCCAGGAGCCACCTCCCCTGCCCGATGACACAGAATTTCCTACGAGGCACAAAAGGCAACAGGAGCTAAATTTCTGGAAAAAGGACAAATGGGAAGATAAGCTTTGAAATGAATTATGAAATGAACATTTATAATCTAGAGAAAGCTCATCTCAAAGGCTCAAAGCTTCCCAATAATTATCTTACTTTTGTTATACAGAAACCATGGGATAAAGGGCACATGATGAAAGCAACATTTTAAAGAGCCCATCATACCTAGCTAGAAATGAAAGAAATGGTTTCTCCCAGTAAACTCTAGCCCTGAACCTGAGAGCACTTTTTTTTTTTTTTAAACAGATATAGGGGTCCTGGACCTACGTGGGAATGCTGCTGTGAGACGGCCCTGGCAGGAGCCAGACAGATAAGCCCTCGATAGTTTCAACAGCCCCACTGAAGGGGGATCTGATTCCACAGGTCAAAACCCTTCAACAATACTCAACAGTGGACTGTCACACGTCTGGAAAATATAACTGTTTTTGAAGAATGCTTTCCAAACCACGTAATGCTTTTAAAGCTGTTTATCAAAAGAGCTGGATGAGCGACAGTGGCCTGAAACAGTGTGTCAGCTGTTACAGGGTCGCAGGCCCCAGCCTAATTTCCGAAGCACTCCATCATTCTCGGTTGTCCTACCATCGGCAGACAACAGATGCCAATGTGTGGAGACATTCGCTACATAACTTTTACCCGACAAACCTGGCTCCAGGACAGATTTCCATGTCATGTGGGGCTTTTGGCTGAACTCTGCTCGAACCCAGAGGCATATCATTTACAGCAGACACTAACAATAGTTTGGGATCACTTGCTCTTCGCAGGTGGGTTCAGAGCAAGTTCGTGGCCTCCGCACACCTTTTCCAGTAGGGCTCTCACACACAAAGCTGAGAGCCCAGGCGAGTTCCTCCATGCAGCAGTTCCAGCCACGTGACTGTCACAGGTTGGCCTGATTTTAACTGTCTATTTTGTGCAAAGAAAGAGAATCAGAAGGACCAAAGCCCAGCAAAGCCTATGAACTCCTCATCTTAGCACTAGAGCAAGCAGGCAGTAAGTTTTCAGACACAGGGCAGAACTGAGAAGTGAAGACATAATGCCCGTTTCACCCACATTCAACATGCCACATTCAGAAAGGATTCTGACACAGATGCCATTTCCTGAGACCCAGCTGTGTGCCACACGTCAGGCCAAGTGCTTTATATACATCACGTCACTAATCCACACAACCACCCACTGAGGTAGGTGTCATTATTCCTGTTCCACATGAGTCAAAGGACTCTCACCTCAGAGACACGAGAGGGGACATCTTGCTCCTGGCCACAGCTAAGAAATGGCAGTGTGATGACTCAAATCCAGGCCGTCTGACGCCCCCAGGAGGCCCTGTGACCTCGTATTCCAGACGAGGGAGCCAAACGCTGCTGTGGGAGCTCCTTCTTGACTCCTGCAAATGCTTGCTTTCCTTCCAAACTGGCCACCACAGTGCTCCTTCTCATTTCTTCTCCAGAACTGGGGGTGACCTGTGATTTTCTGTTCTTTCCACATCTTTTTCTGAAACAAGCCCTTCTCTTTGAAGAAAGACCTCTTGCCCTTGGAGTGTCAAGATAAGAAAACTTTCAGCAACTTCCCTTGGAAACTACAAAACACCCATCAGCACCCAGGATCTAATACGGTCGCTCACCAGCTGCTGGCCCCTCCGAATAGCTTTTATGGTTCAATGAGGGGTGGTGACAGGGCCATGTCACTACCGCGGGGTGTGCTATTTCTTTCATGTTCCTGGGATCTGACAAGAGCCTTCTACAACCTGTTTCTTTACAACACACAGAATGAGAGATTAAAGACCAATACCAGACTTACAGCTGGGGTTAGGACCAGCAACGACTTCTCTCCAGATGCATTCTAACTCTTGCTGGGAAAGAAGGGCCACTGACTGCCTAGGCAGACGCTGTTCAAGACGTCGTGATGATTAAACAAGATAATACGCGTAAAGTACACAGAACAGTGCCTGGATCATAGTAAAGGTTCAGAAATGTGAGAAATAATATTATTATTTATTAATACCACCAAACTTAAAGACTATTTTAGCAGAAATGATGGATATGGATTTCAGTAAAACCACATGAATTCAGAGCTACTAGTTGGATGTGGAGGGGAAGGGACCTCAAGAAAGGATGAATGAAAGTCTAAATTATAGGACTTCTGATTAAATATGACAGATTTAGTCCAGAGACCCCTCTAAAGTGAAAGCAAAGGGATACATATGGCACGAATCCAAAAGGATAAAGAGAAGGTGTCAACAATATTTTAGAAGCTGAAAAGCAGATGGACAAGCGGTGCTGAAATGTAAGCCTGAGGGAGTGGAAGCCACAAAGCTGTGAGCTAATTAGTATGGTAAAATCCGCTAACTTCCAGGATGATGGAGGCACCAGGCGGCTCCGCAGGCCTGGGGCAGAAGGGAGGAACAGGGAGGCACGTGTGTGAGGAGGTGAAAACAGCAAGATGGGTTAAAAGCCTGTGTTAGAAGCAGACAGACCTGTGGTACCTCCCTCACCCCACTCGCCTGCTCTTCCTCCTCAGAAGGCAGACCAGTAGGTGCCCAGCTGATGCTGCCACATCCACAGGAAGGGCCCCAGGCCCACACAGAGAGCCCCCAATCTGCTTGTTAGGGCCTCATCTTTAAACAGAAGTAGGACAGAGAATCAAGAACCTCCAAACATCTGAGAACTGTCTCTATTCAAAAAAGACAAAGATCAAAACAAACCGAAGAAAGAAACTCAGCAGAGGACTGGGCACTGGCTCTGTGGCAGATCCAGAGATCACCCAGTCCAGACAGGAGCAGGAGGCAGCTGGGGAGAGCTTCCAAGAAAAAGGATGAAACCAGGAAATTACTTAACTCATTTTTAAACATACATAGAGTCTGTAGATAGATTAGTAATAGGCAGATAGAAATTTTTTTTTTAAAAAAGGAGTTACTAACCTCAGAGTAAAAAGAGTTGAAAGTAAATAAGAGTTTGAGTATAAATTGGGAACATGCAGATAGAAAGCTAAGTAAACAACAATAATAAAAGCAGTCACTAACTCCAGGGAGAAAAACAAACCAAAAAGCTAAACCAGAAAGGAAACACAAGCATAGGGACCTATGTGGCTTCACTGGGAATACTGTTTACATAGTCACTATAATGTAAAAGTGAATATTGATTTCCCCAAAAAGTATGGTATAATAACACTGACAAATGGGGAGAGGGAACGCGTGTGTACAGCAATAGCAAGTCAAATGATATCAAGAAATAGCACTACACAGCTATTTTTTTTAAACAAACATGGAGGAAAATACCTCCAAATTGAAAAAAAACCCAAAAGTGTTGAAAGTGTTTGCCTCTGAGGAGCTGGAATCAGAGGTAGGGAAAAGTGGGACAGGAGACGGCTGGGTTTTGTTTTCAGATTCGTAGAAGTCTTTGACTTTTAAAAGTGAGGACATGTATTTACTCTGATACAATTTAATTTGAAAAGACAAAAATTCGTTATAGCAAGATAACTAAGGTGAAAATCATAGGTTTTTAAAAACACTGTCCTTATTAATTGTAGATACTAAATAATATTTAGTAAACACATATAAGGTATAAAGAATAACCGAAAAAGCAAGAGAGCATTAGCCAATTGTAAACAATTAGTAAAACCGTAACGATTTGTTTCGGAAGAGCTATAATGGACCTGGGAATAAAGCAGAAAAGAAGAACTGTAACCACCCAACCTCCCCAATACATGTGCCACCTCATACAAACGCAATTCTGTTGTTTCTAAGAACAAACAGCAAGTCAAATCCCTAATAAAGGAGCACTTCAAAAAAGCTATAGGAAACTTGCCTTAATGAACATTTTAAGACTATTTTAAGAATACTAACAGACAAACAGCTTGGTGAGTCTCAAGAATCTGAAAGATTCTTCAAAGCAGTTTGTCCTTAAGAATTTAAATATTCTCAATACTTAATACCTATTATATGCCTGGATACAGTAGGAGGTCAATACTTAACCAATTAATGAATATCTACTGTCAATTTGCCTATACTTGAACCAGGATGCATATCAAGCAATCGGATCTAAATGTCACAAGTTCAGAATTGGCTAAATTGAATTAATGAGGCCCCTCAACAGTTAACAAAAACATAAAAACTCCTTGAGGTCCACATCTTTTCAGTGGGGATAGGAAAGTGCTCTACACGTGGTAATTTGGCCTCTAAGGCCTCAGGAGGCGGGCAGGGGCTGGGCAGGTCCACCTAACTGCGTGCTGCAGTAGACGAGCAAGTCCAGGGAACCAGGGAGCTCCGCCTGCCGTCCACCCCGGCAGCACCCAGTGAGGCTGCCTTGGAGTCCATGGAACCTACCAGGGTTAGCCAGGATTCCTGTGACCCATCCTCCTCGTAATGAGAAGTGAGGTTTTGCTCTGCCTCTCCTTTGAAGTTTCCTGCAGTCCCTAGGATTTTATGATACAGCTTGGGTCACCCCTGCCATTATGCATGTTTGAAGTATGTTTGGGGAAAATCGACTAGAAGCTGTCTCTGGTGTTAACACAGAACACCGGCCTCATAAAAACTGCTTTCCACAAGGAGTTCAAAGACGCTTATCCAAATATTGTTGGTTTGTCCTGTTCCACCAACTTTGCTAGGGTAGAAAGCTGAGGTTTTGCCAAGTAAACTCTGACACAGATATACCTTCTCGATTTCCTGAGCGAGCTGAGGGCAGTGCTAACACAACCAAGTGGGCTTTTGACAAGATGGACCTTGCACTTTGAAGTAATCTGCTCCGTACTTACCAGGCTGCTGAAGTTAAAATTTATTGGGATGGTGGGTTAAGGTGAAGGACTAAATTAGGCAGATTATTGTGAGAGGGCTTTCTGATATGTGATAAATTTCCAATTGTTACTTCAAGAAACCCAGTAAAAGTCAGGAGCAAACCAGGAGGGCTGACAACTGCTGGCAGGAAGCCAAAGAGAAGCCTCACATTACAGTGGCTCCCATAGCTGAATCCACATTAATCCACATCACCGATCCGTGCTATTTATCAGCAGGATGATGGATCACCACCATATTTTCAAATAGAACAGCTTGTTAAGGAAATTAACCAGGTACAGCTAGTTGTTGGCTGGAGTCTCGGAAGGTGCGAAGAGTGGCATTGTTTTACATTTCTGCAAATCTCTTTAAGTCCTGCTTAATAGAAAACAGCTGCATTCTCTTATCTGCTTCTACAGTCAAACTTCTGCAATATCACACATTATGCAGCTTCTGTAAAACTCCACTGTACATCCATCAGACAATATTATATGAAAATAGTGATTTATCTATCTATATATGAATCCACATATAGATATGTAAAAATAGATTTGACATTATGGTTCCCTGAAAGGTTTGGGGGTTCTCCAGGGCTCCCTAGACCATATTTTGAGAACCTTTGCTCTAAAAGGACCCATACCTACAAATTTTGTGCTAAGTAGATATCAGTTTCCTCTATGTATTAAAGTAAATCCACTAAGGGTATAGATTAGTAACACTGTTAATCTGATTTGAGTTATATAAGCCTGATATAATAAAACTGTTTCTTTGAGAATATATTCTGATTACAATGTTTTGCTAATCCAATCTTATTTTCCTCCCATTTGACAAATAGTGAGAAACTTAGTAAGAATCTGTCTTTGAGAGGCAGTCTGGCAAAAGAGTACGAGATAAAGGTATGGGGCAAGGAAACTCAGGGTTAAGCTAAAACCCAAACCTACCTTTTCTTCCTCCAAAGATTACAAGCCTTTACTTACAATACAATACTACAGTCTTCAGTTCCCTGCTGGCCCCTATGTCCTCTGCGTATCTCAGAATTATCTTACAGTCTGAAGCTCTCTGGGAGCAGGGCATTTGAACTCAAATCTGGATACTCTCTTTAAGGGAGATTCTAATTTCATCCTGAGCAAAGAGGGAGGATTCTGCAAGGGAAAACCATGAAAGACACAGGGTAGTCATCAACACCTAAAAATAAGGCCTTTTCAGAGGAATTCCATAAAACTAAATGGCTTTTCATTACTCTCTAATGCACAAAATACAAACTTTTCTCAGGAGGAAATACACTGTGCTGTTTCTCTTAAAGTTCAAACCATAAATCTACATCTTATGTATGTAAGATTGGGTATCATTCCAGAGTTTTAAAGATCAAGTCATTGAACAAGGAAGGGACTATAGATGTACAATGGCTAGGTTGATTATTAAATGGAAGAAACCAAAATCAAAAAGCAATCACCTTTTCCATTCTATTTTCTTTGAGTAAAGACCTGCTGGTTGAGATACAAGAACTGTACTTTAAAGACGTACATACCTAAAGTCAATTTATTTTTACTTTTGGAAGCTGGATTGTGCTGTTTCCATGAAGTCAGTCATCTCTGCATGCCAAAAATGGCAAAAAATAGACGCCTTCCTTTCTAGAAATGATTATAATGTACCATGACCAAAAAAGTGGGTTTTTTTTACTAACAGATAATCTCGCATAAAAATGAGCCATGGGATTTCAGAAATGGAAAGGCTTTTCTCAAATATGTGTGTTCAGGAACACACACACTTTCTGTTTTTTTTTCAGCAACAGATCTGAGCTTCCATAAGTTCTATTATAATGCGAATGGCACTGTCTGGAGCCTTTGAGTGAAAGGCGAGTACAGTATTTAGAGTTCATCAAGAGGGAAGAAGTCTGTCTTAGAAAATAACATTTCTCTGCTTGTGTTCCTGTGAGAGGAATTTTGACTTATAAGGCATGAAGGACTTTTAAGATGTTTCTTAAAAATATCTTATCCTGTAACTTCATCAGCTTAATTTCAGACCTGAGTGAGACATCCCATGAATGTTGTTCTTCCTTCTGGGGTTGCTCAGGACTGAGAACATGATCCATCTGCCTTCAGGCATTCTCTGGAAAGGCCTCATTTGGCAAGATCAGGAAGTGAGACTACATGGCTCTCAAGGCCGGGTAGAAGATGAAGTGGTTGCCCCTATATCTGTCCACTGTGCCACTTACGGACAACAGAGGAGAGATAGGAATAGTCCCTTTCCTTCAGGTGGATGCCACAAGAACTTTTCAGTTTCAGTGAAATCTAATTCCTTTTCATGATGAAACTGACGTGTTACTGATGTACCGACTGCCCCGAGCAGCGGGTAGTTACCAAGTCAAAAGACAAGAGGTGCTCGAAGATAAGAAACAGAGCCTCAGGGTCAAATATGTATCAGGCTCTAGCTTTTCACCCTTACCAGCATACATGTCTTTATACTGATGCTACCAGGGTCTACAAGACTCATCTGGAAGGAGCACCTTGTACTTCTTAAACGAGTATGAGGCAGCAGCTACCAGAAGACGTGGTCTGTCTTTCTGAAGGGTTAATTTTACTGGGTAGCAATTAAAAACATTTTCTTATTAAAATAAGCATGAGATAAAATGTAAAATTCATTTATAGTTTCAAGACAAAACAGAAACTTTCCAAGAAATGTTGAATTTGCTCTGCCCCTGGATACATGGGGTATCAGGCCACTCTCCTCTGCCTTAAATGGAACATTAGTGGAAAAAATTGAGAGCACTGGTGTAACCTAACAAACATTTTAATTTCTACTAGATTTTTACCTTGGAAGTTCCCTAAAGGTTCAATTCATACCAATTCTCTGGTGTGATTATGTACGATGCCAAGAAGGGTAAATGTTGCTTTCAGAACAGAATAATGAAAAGCAGTTTCACCAAAGTAGAATGAAAGAGGAGCAGAAGCATTTCCAAAATTCCCTTTGCTGACTTTCTTCTGATCTGTCCAACCTGGTGACCCAAGAGGGTCTTAACCCTTTTATCCCAGATAGTCACGGGTAAGACGTACATACCGTAACAAAAAGGACTTTTCCTTAAGAAAACTGTCTCCATTTCACATCCAAGAGGCCATTAATGGAAAGTGTATATGACAAATTTTGGGGTGGTGTCTTGGGTGTGTTTTTACTGAAAAAGTCAAATTACGCCCACCATAAATCTTTTTCGTGAAGTCAACTGAAAGGTTACTCAAAAGCTCTCAGAGCAAATGGAATTTACACCTACATGCACAATACAAGGGTCCTGGGATTCCAGAACATTATCAGAGTCCTGAGGGCTATATTCTTAAACAATGATCTATCATTATCCTTCAAATTCCCCCTTCCTCCTTATCTAACTTAAATAATGAGATAAACTCCAACGCTCCTGAGCTTTGCTAAATTAGTTTAAATATTTCAAGTTCTGCCAACTCCCACCTCGTCCCCCCCACCCTGTTTTGAGTCTTGACTAAAAAGGTGAAGACATATTTTGGAGGAAACCTCAGGGCCCAGCTTTATTAATCACCATCTGCTACTTTCCTAAAACGTCATGCAACCCAAAGTCTACAAGAGACAGTATTTAAAGAAATAAATAAGGAAATAAATAGCCCAGAATCAAAAACTCCTCTCTTCTCAATGGTATTTTTGCCTTTTATTGTGAAATGGCTGTTCCTGGGTTTCTGCAGCTTTCCACCAAAATATCTTTTCAAATATTACCATCGGATACCACCACCCATGCAGAGAACTGGGCGTGCTCAGCCAGTGGGTGCCCTGCCTTGGCCTGGTCTATTTGAAGGGTTGTGGGCTTTTCCACATGGGTTCAATGGCACCACAAGTGTGGCTGCATCTGTGCCATTTTCATAAACTTTACTTGGGAACAGACAAATGTGGCCCAATACACGTAGACTAGAAGATGCAACCTGAGCCAGCAGAACGTTGCCTTGGAAAAGGCTTCTTATTTCAGTTCCAAACCACACATACTTGTCCAGTTAACAAATGCAGCAGGGGATATTGGTCCACAACATTCATGCTGAGGCCAAAGGCTCTGCTGTCCTCCGCCCTCCGCTCTCCCCTACCCCCACCTGCCTTCACAAGAACTATTAGACTGCATGGAAATTTCAGAGAAAAGTTAGGTGGCTGTCTTTTTGGAATGCCTGTACACTCCAACAAGAACAACTTGGAAGTATTTTAATCTAAAAGAACTCAAGGGGGGGGGGTTCCCTATAAATAAAATCATGTTCAAATAAACACAAAAAGGAGCCAATGTTTCCTGTAAGGCCACTTTTCAGATGGATTACTGGAAGGAGTATTCTTTCACAGTTTTATGGCTTACTTTGCTATCATCTGCTTAAAATTTGGGTCATTTAAAACATAGATGCTAAGATCTAAGGCTTCACTTGGATGAAATATTACAAAAGCAGCAGAAAGGCTCATTCCAAGTGCAGACTCAGAGGCAGAACTCTCGGACTCCTGGGTTCTACTCCTGGCTCAGGCCCTGGGCTCAGGTCAGCCCTCGGTCAGAATCTCACTTCTAATCCCTTCAAATCATTTGTTAGTCCCTGTTGTCTAAACAGTGGGGAAAAACCCTGAGTAACACCCCTGGATCCTGTTCAATCAACTGGGATAGTTGGAGATGGTTATAACTCACTTCCAAGAAACCAGGGTGATTTATCCCTTGGTAGAACTAGAATGTTCCTGAGAGACCACAGTGTCATCAGAACAGACCCTTAAGGCACTGAAGCATTTCTCCACCTGCAGGAATCTCTGTGCTCCTTTAATGTGACTTTCAAAAACAATATTGCCCAGCGCTTTATAGTTCTTTATAGCTTCCACATGAAAATAACTCTGGTTGGGCTTCAGACCTCTGAGAGGCAGAATAAATAGACAGGCGTGTTTATCCCCAATTCGTAGATGGAAAACTGAGGCTTAGCTAGGCTAGGACACTGCAGGGGCCCAACGCTAGTAGGTAAGGATGTTGGGATCCAGCCTTACTGTTTTCCAGGTCAAGTGTTTTCTCTCCAGCACGTGGATCCTCATTAATAACCTTACTTTTGGTCCTCGATAAATGGACTGAGGGAAGTTGGTTAAAGTGTTTCAGAAGAATCTGTTAACGCCTTTTCAGTGCAATAAAGGGTAAAGGGCCAAGTTTCTTTGCGGCCTCCAATCTGCATAGGTCTAGCCTGTACCCCACTCACCTCTGGTACCTTTGGCCACGGCTCTCCGACTCTGGGCTCCTCCAGGAACAGAGAGGAGACACAGAAGCTAATTCTCCCTCTTGGAAGCTTCCCGCCCATAGCCCCATGACTACCTGGCTGCTCCTCACTTGTCACTGTAGCTTTTGTTTCTAGGACTGAATGGCTCAGCAGACCGCTGTGCTGGGAAGCTGACAGGTAAACTTCACTCAGACTGCCCAATTACGGTTTCCTGCGAGGCCAGCTGCACAGCCCCTCTGTACCCCTTTTACCTGGAATGCGATTCTTGCTTCTCTTCCCCTGGCCAGCTCCTACTTAGACTTCAGGATTCATCTCAAATGTCACTTCCCTAGAAATGCCTTTTTGACCCCAGTGACCATGTGTTAGCCAACCTCCTTCTCTCCCCCGCCTTCTGCTTACACAGTCGCGCAGCGCCCTGTAAATCTTCCATGTCATTTATCATAATTTTAGCAAATAATTATTTATATGATGATTCATTCTATGTTTGCTGCCTTGCTTGACTGTAAGCCCTGGAAGACCCGGGCCAGCCTTGCTTTCTGCTGTATTCCCAAACTTGGGTTCTTAGGGAATTTTCAATCAATGAAAACGAACGAATGACGTGTATACTGGCTGACACTAAGTCGAACCTTCTACAGCAACGCTGCACCGCTGATGAAATGACAAGAACACCTTTCTTTCTACAGCAACCATTCTGTTCCTTTCTTAGGCTCCTAAAAAGAACGCAAAACTTTATCAAGACTTCCAAACTGACACTGTACAAAACTCAAGCGATTTCTTTCTGGTCAACATCATTAAAGTGCACAGCACAAAACAATGATATTTTTAAAATTGAGTACCTATACCTCAGACCCTTTTTGAAACAAATCACTCAATCCCTTGACCACTTTGGGATTTTAAGAATAAGGATGGTTCTTTTGGAACTCTCAGGGGCCTCCTGCTTTACTCACACTTCAGTAGGTCTTACTGTCCTAACAAAATACTGGACGGAGGCTTCTCGGGCTTTGAGCAGACACGGACAAACTAACTGGAAATACCTTCGAAACCTCCCTCCTGTCCCTCCTCCTAACTTCAGAGATGCTTCACAGTATACTCAGGATTGTTTTAGCTCTGCATCCGAGAATAGAACGTAACTTAACTAAAGTAAACTCTACAGATCCTTTCCTAAAAACCAGCTGCTTCCAGATGGAAGACATTCTGGCAGAACACACTGCATGGTCCCAGCCTACAGTCTCAAGCATCTCCCCCACTGCAGTAACGTGTCATCAGTTAGGTTTCCTGGTGACAGACAAATGAATTCATTTTAGTTGGGGACGACTTCACTTCAAATCCTATTTGAGGAGCAATAGGATGTGGACATGGCCCAGACCCTAGGCACTCTAAAAGGGCACACTAATTCACTTAGGGACTATCTATTATCTAGGCAGCAGCAAAATCCTTCTGGGCTTAAGTGGAGTCCAGCTTGGCTGGGAACTGTAACATTCATTACACCCTTTATTGATAAGATCCTCAATTAGTCACTCTGAAAAAGGGGAGGCTAAAGCAGGCCACTAACATGAATAGCTAAGTTCTGTAGGATTTGGAGCCATATGATCTGTCATTGATTTCCTGTCTCAGCTGGTACCAAGGCAAGGCAGCATCCCATAGCAGACCCGCCAACTTGCTTGGTAGTTTCTCTGTGAGGCTGGGGACTGGCTGGCCCTTTCAAGTAGAAGCACAGACCCACGTGGTGAAGCACAAGTGCAGGGACTCTAGAACTGTGCCGTGGGGCCTCAGAGGAAGACAGCCTACAGCCCGACACTTCTCTTAATGGGCAGCGGGGGTCTAGTTAGTTTGGTGAACAAGGGATACTTGTAAGGATGTAATCCTATTTCTGACCCCTCTAATGAAGAAAAACAACATATATCTATATCTACACCTATATGATATATATCTCCAGTGCACACAGACACAGATATAGACAGAGAGACATAGATCTGGAAGAAGCCATGCCATGTTTTTGTGCCTCATTTTCACGTATTTATATTAGGCAGGTCATAAATTTTAGTTATATGTATTCAAATTTTTAAAAATCACATCATTAAGGCAGAAAGTATATTATTAAACATATCAGTATGGGTTAGGAGAAGCAGCAGACCTGGGCTGGAAATTGCAGAAGCCAGTCCCCCCATGACTACTGACCTGGAGCCGCTAAGTGTGGCTGTGTCTCTCACCGCCTGGGCTGTTTCTGATGCAAAGTCCAGGGCGCCTGCCACTGGCTTGGTTACAGTGCCAACGAGCCCTTTCCCAAGGCCAGATATGAAACCGCTGACACCCCCTTCTGTTTTCACACCTTCCACTGTTGAGGTTATAACACTGGTCAATCCACCAATGATACCTAGCAAAAAAGACAAGGGCTATTGTAATCTGGCCAAGGACAACAGTAAGAGCATTTAAAGCCAAACCCCTCAATTCCATGCACCTGGCAAGGCAACTTAGGGCATTCTGTCTACTTCTTGATAGGTCACAGGCAGGCCAACTCAGGATGTGGAACCAGCAGACTTTGCCAGGAAGTTCACAGTCAGAGAATATATAGTACACATTAGTCAGAAGTAAAGTGTGTTCCAGTTTTAAAAAATCAGAGACAAGCTAAGAGGTTCGCAGTGGCTACTGTTCAATCCCAGAGCTTAGGCAGCATTTGGGCAATCAGGAGAGGATGCAGACAGTAGGATCAAATCACCAGACTAGCAAACAGGGCCTGCAGGGAAAGTTGGGATCCCATAAAATATAAGGCAGAGAAATAACTAAATATAGATCCTCAGTTTTCAAAGAACACTGTGTGACCGGCCAACACCACCAAATGTTTAAAATGTGGTCAAAGCTACTGTGCACTTTGCTGAAGTCAGGAACAGGCAATCACAGTAAATGACGAAGCCTTGATGAAAGGCACCCCCAAAAGCTGCCAAAGGCAGCCGGACCCTCAGTGGAGTCAATCCAAAAGACCAACCGAGGTCAAAAGACATTCCAAACATTCTGCAAGTTGACAGTGATGACCTTGAAGAGCCTCGTAAGTGGCCAGCAGTTGGTGGAGGCTGGAGAGGACACAGGCATTGCAGGAAGAAGCAGGGCCCTGTGCGGGGAGCACTTCCAGGACCTGTGCCAGGGACACTCACAGGATGTTTACCCTTGGACAGTGGGGGTGTGAGGAAGCTCTCTAGACTCTTCAGCTCTAGTGAGACAAATTGGTAAAGGAAATTCCTTGGGTGAGAACGTACTGAGAATTCACAACGTTTCTTTTGGATTCTGGGTCTGTTTGCTGCAGTGAGGCAACATCCCTTTCCAACCTTCTGAGCAAAGCTCATGGCAGAGAGAGACATGACTGAGCCTGGGGGAAGCAGAGCCTACGGAGAGAACTGAGCATGACTCCCAGTTTTTAAACCAAGGAGAGTGAATGGACTCTGGTTCTTGTTATCTTTTAAGGGTTCTTTCATCCTGAAGGAAGAAACTCCTTCTAGGTTACTGTTTTCATACAATCCAGAGCTTAACGGATCCTCCTTGGATAAGGCCACTGGTTTCTGGTCTCAGACTGGCCTAACTGGCTCCTAGAGAGGCTATACATATTCTCTGAACGATCCTTGCCTGGAGGGGATTCTGCCACCTTGAACCAACCGCCCTCCGTCTCAGCACACTAGTAGGTCCATCTAAAAAGTGAGGACAGCTATGCTTTTTCTCCACAGCCAAGGACGCTGGAGAGATAAAGGCATTATACACAGCAAAGCATTTTATATTCACCAAAAACCAGTCCTCTAATAGTTCAACGCACTATCATTACAGTTACTAGAGAGAATGATTAAATCTTTAACCCCAAATGATTGCCCAACAATCAACTTGGAAAGTCCATAAACAGATTAAGTTCAGCCAAATTTTACTTCTAGCTTGATGTCTCCTTGGGGGCTGCTCCCTTTCCAGTTGGGCAGGCTCAGGAAAAGCAAAGGCATTTGGATCCAAACCTCACCATTAGGAAAGTTGATAAACAAAAACTCTGTCCTAAATATTGTGTCCTAAGCATGAAGAGAATATTCCTTTTTCTTCATCCAAATGCAGATATTCAAAACTTGATCAGTCCTGACATGACTTCTGATAGCTTCAGACTATTCCTAAGAATTTGGTACAAACAGTTCAATTTACTAGCCATCACTAAGCATGAGCTATAAGCCACATACCACGTGAGGTACTGCAAGCAGAAAGACAACACAAAACGGTCTTTCTGCTCTCCTGGTCCTCACACTCTACCAGGACAGCAAGACTCACAGCTGGCTACGTGTGCAACCCAGACTGCCACGTGTGCTCTCCCTGTCATTCATTCTAACCGGGGAGAGTGGAACTGAGCAAATGTCATTTGAGTTGGGACTTAGAGGTTGCATAGGATTTTGATAGGCAACAAAGAGAGGCAGAGGAGGGGAGGGCAGAAGGAGCGTGAGTGAGCAAGGACTTGGAGGCATGCCTGGGGGCAGTGCGGAGGTCTGAATGGCTCAGGTATACTGTGGCTGGGGGACAGTGGTTGGAAAAGTTGGCTGGGTTTATATTTCCAAGGGCCTTGAATGCCACACTAACAAGTTGTTAAGAAAAATGCAACAAAAGGCAAGTTAGTCAGAATTAAAGCATTCAAAGTCAGAATTCAAACAAATTCAGACTTAAGACATTCATGCCATCACCTATCTCTTGGGCACATGGATTTACAATCCCTGTGAATGTGCATTTATACAAGACTCAAAAACATCTGGGCCACAAACCTGGCAGCCAACTTCACTTTTCACTTTCTATGGAAGGAAAGATCAGTAAGCAGAAGGCAACTTGAAGCAGCACTTCTATATTCTTTTTTCTTTTTAAAGATTTTATTTTTCCTTTTTCTCCCCAAAACCCCTGGGTACATAGTTGTGTATTTTTAGTTGTGGGTCCTTCTAGTTGTGGTATGTGGGACGCCACCTCAGCGTGGCCTGATGAGTGGTGCCATGTCCGCGCCTAGGATTCAAACAGGCAAAATCCTGGGCCACCGAAACAGAGTGCGCAGACTTAACCACTCAGCCACGGGCCGGCCCCCGACACTTCCATATTCTAAAA
Organism: Equus quagga; assembly: GCF_021613505.1. Lineage (NCBI taxonomy): Eukaryota > Metazoa > Chordata > Mammalia > Perissodactyla > Equidae > Equus > Equus quagga. The sequence goes on from NC_060271.1 coordinate 39,364,271, forward strand.
AGTGGTTCAGTGGATTACACTTTACCACACCTCAGGAAAAGAAGCCAGAGAATAGGAGGGAATGCGATGCACAGAGCATTCTGAAAACGAATGAAGGCTTCTCCCAGGCTGTAGCACTTGAGTTGCGAGGAGGAGAAGACAGAGCTCGGAAGGCTGTCAGGCCCACCACAACATCAAACTAGGGTTTCACTGTTGTCAGCTTTCTTTTTTCTACTTGTGCCCGGATGGGTGAAAAGGCCCCTCCGAGCAACTGTGGCAGCAGAGCCATTCTTCTGGAGCCTGCTATCATGTGCCTTACCGTGAGCCAGGCCATGGATGCCAGCTACAAGGTGTTCTCCACTTGTAGCTGCATGGTATCGGATGTACTCCCGCTCTGACTGATGCCGATTGTCCATCGTCTTTCCTAAACCATCTGATAACGTCCCTGCAAACTGGAATGAATTAAAAACAGAAGGAAAAGAGTTTTAAGACCTCAGCACTATTTTCACTACTTTATGATCTTAAATAAATCCCTTCCCTCGCTGGGATTCAGTAAATACCGACTGAGAGAGAGATTAACTGCTGAATTACATACACTGTGTGTCCCGGGAGAGTGGTTCTCAAGCACTGGACACATACGAAGTGTGGGATGCTCACACTGGTGGAGGCAAAGCTGCAAAACAACTACTAAAAATCCATACTGGTACTTACCTTCCAGGAGTCTATCGCAAATTTACAGGGAAACGAAAGGCAGAAGAAGATGGCCTGGGAGAGGGGCAAGCATTGGGATTCTGCAACGGTGAGGACAGCGGCTCTTGGCTCTAAGAATCAGTGGGGTTCAAAACAGAAATGTGGCAAATTGTTGCTTTAGGGTTTAGTATCAAAATTTTTAGACACCAACTGCCCTAAAGCAATGCCTTTTCTTTCACTTATTCGACAATTACCAAGTGCCTAGGGGCCTAGCCTCATTTGTCAAAAGAAAAAATGAAGTACCTGGAAAGGTTAACAGGTTAGGCCACCTTCATAGGAAGTGGCAGACTTGAACTCATGACTTCACATGCAAAATCCTCCCCCACAAATCAGAGACAGATTTTATTTATCCTGGCATATTTTAACCAGAGAAGCTGTGTCATCCATCAAAGTGAGATGAAAAGGACATAAAACTCTGTTTTGTCACAAGACAATTTGAAAAGGTTTAAAGTGACAGTTAATAAACCACAGGGTACTTATCCTCATCATTCAGGCATAAAAAGGGAAGGATATCAAATATATAATTAACCTTCTCAGGAAGGATCTACCAAAACAAGTGGTTTAAGTGCCAATGACCCGGGACTAACCTTTCAGAAAACTCACAGGAATGCTATTTAGATATAAGAGCTCAGTGGAAAGATTCAAGGCGAACAGACTGCCTTGAAGACCCAGGACACAGGGTAGCCTGTTTCATTCTGGTTTGCCAAGGAGGGTTATACAGATCTGCCCTGGTGAGCCGTCAGTCCTGAGGCTTCCTGACGCTAGAGACAGGAGAAGGTGAGTTCTGGGCAGGGAAGCAGGACGAGAGGCAGAAACAGCAGTTCTGTGTAAAGCAGCGTTTCCTGGAGCAAGATACGGGAACACTCGTTCCTCTTGCTGAACGCCAATGCTTTTACGATCCAGGGCGGTGAGTACCAACCTTTCTGGAAATGCAATCTCTATCATTATTTGCTTTTTGCCTTGACCTTCCTGTCACTCCCTGCCTAATTAGAGAACTAAATTTAATGAAAATTAATTTCACAATTTCCTTTAGGACACAGACACCACGGGATGTTGGAAAGCCAGCGCTGTGAATCACTAAGTGAGGACTTTCATCAGGGACCCCATTTAAGAGCGACTGCAGGCCACAAGCTTGTGCATCTGACCAAAGCAGATTCTAGTCCTCTCTCCAGCATTGCGATAGCTGCACGACCCCGACAAGGCGCCCTGCCACTGAGCCTCCTTCCTGGCATCTGGAGAACGGTGACAGTGCCGACACTGACATGGGGCTGGAAGGATTAGCGACAGTGGCTCAGGATATGGAATTGAGTTGGCATTCTTACTGTTATTACTCAGCTACTAGTCCAAGGAGGGACATCCTGCACCATTTGAAGAAAGTCTTTAAAAGGTTTAGAGTTATGGTCATTTACGCTAGGCTTTGACATTGAAAAAAAACCCAAAACCCTCTCTTTCCAACAGATAAACACCAGCCTCCTAAGTGAGTTTCTGGAGTGGTACCATCTGTAAAATAGAGTGTGGGGCTTGGTGGTTCCAGAATCCTCTCCAGCTCGGACAGTATGTGATCTATGATCCGAGCTGGAATCTCTTTATTAAGCACTTACTCCGGGCCCAGCACAGGTTTAGGCACTACTGAGGATACAAACAAATGGCAGCCTTAGGCCTATTCTCAAGGATGAGCCTCATTAGGAAGGTAACAATTCCACACACGGAACAGACAGTGACAAGGACCGGGAGCGCAAACTTAAAGCAGCTGGGAAGCGAGAGAGGAGAGGAAAATGTGACCCTTGTTTTTGGAAAGGGTCCAGAACTAGTCCCTGCTATATTCTGGACGGCACGCCTCTGCCTGACGCGGGAGCAGAGGTGAGGGGGCGGTGCAGTGAAGAGCTGTCTCGGGAGCGCATCGTGGGTGTCTCCGGACGCGCGAGCTCCCCTGGAGAGGTCCAGCAGCACCCAGGCTACTTGCGGGGTCTCGTTCAGGTCCTTCCCATTTTTCTCACACTCTTACTGTCCTTGAGGAGAGGTATTTCTTTGGAAGAGATATTAAGTGAAAGTTCTGTCTACCTATTTCTGGCAGCTGACTAGGAGGAAGTTAAAATCCCACAATACTTTTTCCCTCTAAGAGAATTTGGGAGAATAATTTAGGCAAACTGCGCAAAACCACCCCCTCTCCTTCACCCCCGCGCCCCCACCTCCTGTCAATAAAACAAGTTTAATATCCAAGGGTTATGAGTGAGCCAATGCCACAAGCTTACTTGCCAATCAATTCTGCTGCAGCAGCCTTGGCACTCCCAGCACCAACTGGACCTGGGTGTTCTCTGTACAAAATACCACAGTGACCTCAGGAGGATGGGGTCAGATGACCCAGGAGACCACTGCTGCCCCTAAATGCTGGATTCTTCCACGTGCTTCTCAGGTGCCTCCCCCTGCCGTGGAGAGGTGCCTACACCTGCTCCACTTACAGCAGGACTTCCATCTGAATTCCCACTTCTCTGTCTATAAAAAATGACTATGCAAGCCAAGTGGACTGTCCTTGGTCACTAGTGAGTAGAAGTAAAGGACACAAAGATATTAATAGGAAATGATTACAAAAGTCTTCATGCCTAGAAAGGTGACTTTAAGAACTCAGAAAACTTGGGGAGATGTTGAAATCTGTGATCCAACCAAACTCGTACGGATGAGAGGTTAATCAGATTTTAAGGAGAGAGACTTTTTATAGGAACTAAACCAAAGCCAGCTAGATGAAGGGTACCGTGGTCAAAGGCTGGGCTTTGGGCCAGTCCACTGGGCTTGTGAGTCCTGAATCCAGGGCACCACAAAGCTTGGGCCTTCTCTCACTGTGGGAGCACTTAGTCATCCTTAATTCCATCTCTCATTCCCCACCTCAGTGGGAAAGTAAATCACACCCCTATCTTATTTCTCCCCCAAAGACAGGGTGGGAACAAGGGCTGGAGAGAGAAGCGATTCCAGGAAGCACTCTTCATGGGTGCCCTCTGGCACTCGTCTTCTCCGAGGCTAGGAAGTGTTATTTCACCCATGTCCTTGACTTTGAAGATGATTGTCAAAACAGAGCAGAGACACCCATGAAAGCTACAACATCATGTGGGAGTGAGGGGTGCAGGACATCCTTCCCCTTTCCACCCAGTTCTGCCCATGTATTTTTAAAAGAAAAGCTAAATGTGTTGAAAATCAAATTTAATTTGAAGTTTTTTCAGAGCAGATGCTCTATGGCATGCTCGTGGATGATCAAAATGGGAAATGAAGACTGGAGGGAGACATTCAGATTATTCAAAGGGAAAACTAATCCCAGAGGCACTGGGGAAATGGCTGAAAACCATCAGGATATGAGCAAGCACAGTCTAGTTCTGCGTCCAGTCAAATATGTACGGAAGCCCTACTGTGTGCCAGGCTAGCAAATGAGAATCCTAAATCAGAAGTGGTTCCTGCCTCCTGCCTCAAGGACCTCAGTCAGGACATATGCCTGCGGCACAATGGAAAGCCATTCCCTCCTGAGCTCGAATTTTGACTATGACATTTAATAGCTATGAAATCCTGGACAAATAGCTTCATCTCTGTGAGCCTCCATTTCCTTATCTTCAAAATGGTCATCAGAGTATACACCTACAGGGGCGCCGTCAGGATTAGATACAACACGCAAAACACTCAGCACAGAGCCTGACACATATGAGCCACTCAATAAAAACAGTATTGAGGGGGCTGGCCCAGTGGCGCAGAGGTTAAGTTTGCATGTTCTGCTTTAGGGGCCTGGGGTTCACTGGTTCAGATTCCGAGTGTGGACATGGCACTGCTTGGCAAGCCATGCTGTGGCAGACGTCCCACATATAAAGTAGAGGAAGATGGGCACTGATGTTAGCTCAGGGCCAGTCTTCCTCAGCAAAAAGAGGAGGATTGGCAGCAGATGTTAGCTCAGGGCTAATATTCCTCAAAACAAACAAGCAAAAAAACAAACAAAAAACAGTATTGAGTTATCAGAACTTCAATTTCCTCATATGCAAAATGGGACTAACCAGATTCTGCAGGGAAGTTGTGAAGATTAAATGAGACAGTGTGCACACAAAGCATTGGCAGAGGGCATCCCCAGTAAAGGGGAGGCCTCCGTGGAGGGGCATAAAGCACCAGGGCAGGGAGCACATGCCAGACTCACACACTGGGAAAGCCATTGGCAGCTGGAAGGCAATTTCCAGGTAATTTCTAACTCTACTTGGTATAAGCGATACCTCAACACCAGGCACAGAATTTGCAGAGGCGTAAGTCAATATAGCTCATTTTATAGCAACTTCAAGTCCACAGAAAACTTAAGGCTACAAGTGAATACTGTCCTAGCTAAGAGGAAAGGGTCCAAGGAACAGAACATCCTTCAGAAAACCTGCTATTACACTTGCAAAGACAACAGTGATTCCCCCGCTTCTTTCACTGAGGGAAGCTAAGCACAGGCCGCACTTGTGAGTTCTGGCCACAGCCCAAAGCCATGAATTTCTAGGAAGCCATATTTTCAGCAACGGGGTAAAAATCTCAGAAGTACTTCAAGATGCCAGTTCTACTGCATAGCTGTCAAACACTGCGTGTCAATACCCCACCCTCCAAAAATAATCCCATTGTCTATGGAACTGGAGTCCTACAAATTAGCCGGGGTTTGGGGCTGGGCTCGGAACAGTTGATTTCATAAAACTGAAATTCAAGTCGATGCTGGAATGGTGCAAGAGAAGTCACACTGTGTCCCTATCAGTCTCCCTGGCCCTTTTATGGTATGCAGCAAGCATGGGAGGCCAAAGAGATTTGGCCAGTGCGACAGGGGCCTGGGCTTGATTTCTCCCCCTTCTCTGAGGTTCTTCTTTCATAGCTATTTATCTAATGGAAACTTCCTCTTTAACATCCTTGTTCCACTGAGTAATTGCTGGTGACAGTACTTTCCTGTCACCAGGGCAGATGGTGACCATGTATAACAGGAAAAGGGAAAGAAGTGACAGGACTCAGCAGTGTGAAGGAGAGTCTTATATTCTTCCAACTATAAAGTTGTACAGCTGCAAATCTCAGCCACCAGCACAGCTCCAATTCTCATCAGCCTCGCCAGCAATAAGCTATGCTTGAACGCTTAGATTCAGACAACCCAGCTAAAATTGGGGCTGTAAGTAAGGCTGACTGACTTACATGAACTCAGTGGGGACTGCCATAATGTGGTCAAAAGGCAGGGGCAGAGGAGTCAAATTCTTACCCTGTCACTTACTAAATATGCATCCTGGTTAGAGCTGCTTAACTTTCCAGAATCTCAGCCTACTCATCTGCAACAAAACAGAGACTCCCTACTCCAAAGGGCTACTTGGAAGGGTCAAGGAGATAATGCAAAAGGCTTGGCAGCCTCTGGCACACAACAAGCCCACCAGTTTTTACAACTTTTTTAGACGTAGTTTGGAGGCTTAAAGCAGAGTCATTCTCAACTCTGCTGGTATACTAGTAGGAAAACCTCCTTCGAGTCACATCAGACCTAAGTCACTTCAAAATGGTCTTCATCACTTCACTCTGTTTCGTATTGTTAAAATATGGCAGTTAAAAATGATTCTCAGAGTGTGAGTTTTGCCTTAACACTGAAAAACCCTTTTGTGATAACTTGTGAACAGGGGAGAGTTAGAGGAGGATGCGACCCAACAAAGCAGTGGGTATGTGTCACCAGCACAAGGCAAATCAAACAGCTAGTCCTCGCTCAGCCAAATGGTGACGGGGGTGGGGGGTCCTGGGGAGGGGCATTAAAAACAAAAGGCATGGAACAAGTCGAGGTTTGGCAGGAAAGAGGCATTTCTGGACCCCATCTCTCTATCCACTAAAAGTGGAGTAGGTTTGTCTGTTTTCAGTTCTACTTGGTGATGGTTACGTACAGCCCTTAAGGCAAAGAGAGAAGGGGAAAGAATCCAGAAGAGAGACGCTGAATGAGAATAAAAGAGAGGTCTTTTCAAAGCTGGGACTGACATTCTACTCCAGTAACATGCCTAAGCCAAGGACCTTGCTGTGTTTTCGGTCTCTGGAGATCTAAAGGCCCTCCTACCCTAAGACATACCATGGTGCTATTTCACGGATAAACACTTATCAGGCAACAGACACTCCTTTTCAGTTAAGAAACAAAGTTATCCAAAGCCACCCAGAATTATCTCAGCACACAAGGTCTAAACATAAGCAACAAAGTCAGACTTCAAGATTGTCCCGGTTCTTAACTAGCCCAAGACACACGCCTGCTGAATTGGCAAGTCTCTCTTGCTGTTCTGCAACTCTGACCCAGCTGTGAACTCAGATGCTGTTTCAGATTAATCTAGAAGCTCAGAGTGGTGAGAAGCACTCTCACAATAGGATTTTGCTTTTACTTTAAAAAGCACTAGTAGAGTTTGCTGTAAGGGTAAAGCACAGAGATAAGCAGAACACACACACAGAGGACCAGGAAGACTGATTTTCAACAACAGACACATGCCTGCTTTCTCAACACCAATTAGAAAGAGTCACGTGGGCAAGATGAATCTTTAAACCCAGCTGAGGACGGGATGGTGCCCACCTTCGGGCTCCTCCTCAGCTAGGCCTCTTTGTAGGCTTTCCCCCAGAATGGGTAGGGGATTGCCTTGAGGATGCCAGGCTTCCGCTTGTCTACTGCTGAACACCCCTGAGGCAGGCAGAGGGAAGCAGAAGCTGGGTTTCTACAGTTAGTGCTGGTCAAGGGAATAGGCCTTCCCACCCCACGACAGACATCCAGTTTTGCCGTCCTAACAAGGTTGTTCAATATGCACAAACGGCCCACGCCTCAGTACTGAGCCAGGAGACAGCCTACGATGTGGAAGAAAAATCCCTCTGAGATGGTCACACCACAAAGCCTGAGTTGGCAGAGAAATTATTTCAACTCCAGGAAAGCACACAGGCTTTGGAAGGCAGAGTCCTGACCCCAATTCTGTCACTAGTATTAGCCGGGTGAACAGGAGCAAGACGCACACTCTCGTCAAGGATCAGTCCACTGATACAATGAGAACGCCACCCTCACAGCCCCCGGGCCAACGCAAAGAGACCTCGCTTTTAACAGTACTTGGGAAAACCACAAAGCACGGTGTAAATGCCAAAGCTTACGACTACAAGTCCTCTTTCTTCTAGTGAGCGCTCCACCCCTCCTTTCTCCCCAAATGGATCCTGCGAGTCCCCTGTAATATAGGAATCACCTCATGCCCTTTCTGGAACAAAGGAAAGCATAAAGAAATCAGTTATAAATAGACTAAAAACTCAAAATATAGAAATTTAGAAACGAAACAGAACACTTCACCATAGAAAAGAAGCTCGAACTTATCTCATTCCAGGTCACAAAGACTTCACTCTTGTAAAGTACTTTGTATTTCAAATGAACAGATATATTCTCTTTAATGCCAAACGCCTGGGAAGAAACAAGATGGGTGACATCATAGCGAACAATCACAGAAGTGAGGCACCAGTGTAAGGTGAGCTTCTTACTGAAAAAGTCAGATATATTTCAAGGGTTTGAAATATCTTGAGGTTTTTAGAAAGAAATCTGTCCCCAAGTGGTTTCTTCAAATAAATGAAAGTTTTAAGTGAGTATGTGGCAGAATAGGTAAAAGCAAGCTTCCAACTGCTGAAGACCATAGTGGAACTTGAGGATTGTAAACCCAGGCCAACAGCATCTACGACGCATCAGCCACTGTTCCAAGGGCTTCATGTCTACAAAATCACTTAATTAGTTTAATCCTCACAACAAGCCTATGAGGCAGGCACTGTTAGCATCCCTGTTGTACAGATGAAACAAAGACCACGATCATCTCCAGCAAAAGTCAGCGAAGTATCTACCTACATCCGATACCGGGTAATCTAGAGAGGGAGCCCGACCACGATTTTCCTGACTGTCTCATGGAAAATTCCCTCCTGAATGCCAGTGAAAACCTTACAGACACACCAGGAAAGACATCTTGCCTTTCCCAAGCAGTGGTGGTTGACAAAGGAAGGTAGCGGAGAGAAGTATATAAATGATAAAGTTTCTGAAAAGTTACATGCAAATCCCTGGGCAAGAAACAGGGTGAGGGTCCAATCCCCTTTCTTGAACAACACCCCAACTCAGACACCTTACCTCCTTCCGTCACACAGACTTCGCCCTCTTCCTCCTTTCCCAAAGCTGTCACTCTCACAACCTGAAGTGGCTGCAGAGAAAGAGGAGGTTCTGCAAACGTCCATTACATGGATCACACCACACATGCGATCACAGCACTAGCATGTACCACTGAGGCTGGGGGGGAAAGATGGAAGCCAAGCTGGAGGGGATGGGGACCAGAGCCCTCAGGAGCTCTTGTCTGTGGAGAAAGGTTTGCTCTTCCACCCCAGCTTTTGACAGAAGGATTTGCTGAGGAAGGTGGAGCGCCAAAGCTAAAAGATTTGCTTAACAGGAGCTGGTCTGGTCCAGCAAGCTAACTCCAGAAGAAGCTATTGTTCTCACAAGGACTGTTTTATGGGAGTGAAAGCAAAAGAGGATTATGGGGAGAGAATAAGCACAAAGCAGCTGTGCTGCTGGGTAAGAAAAGACGGCGAAAGTTTGTCCAGTCCAGTCTTCCTTCCTCTTCCCTCCCTCTCTGCCACTCTGCTCTACCAACACTCCCACCCATCTCAGAGTGACACAGCATTCACAGTGGAAACTAAGGTAGTGTTTCTTACAACTAACTTCTTACAGGGGCAGGTGGGAGAGAGCCTGCATTTGGCGAAGCTGGAGGCGAGCACTTCACTTCTAGTAACATTCAGGGAAGTTATTCGCCAGCAAGTATTCGAATGCTAGGCAAGACCACAGACGGGGAAGTGTCGTTAGCAGCAGGGAGAACAAGGGAAGCTGAACCTGTCTTGTGGGGGTAGGATGGGAACGGGAGGCAGCTCAGGCCCAAGGCACTTAAGTCCTGTCTCATTTCTCCTGAGACCTGGCTTGATCCCTGGCTCAAATGACAGGCTAAAAGAAGGCTCTTCTTAAAATGGACTCAGATGTTTCCACCCTTCAGATGGGCTGAAGTAAAAATAAAATCGCAGCTTAGCTATAGTTCCCAAAACTCCTCAGAGACCTCTGGTCTCCCCGGGGATGTTCCTCGGATTCCTCAGGGGCTTCTCAGGAGGCATTCTTACCTCTGCTATCTTTCAACCCCACAAAGGGTTACCTGGGAGAGGACATCTAGAATTCATACCCATCTACTTCCTGCAGATCTGGTGTTTTTAAAGCCTGCTAAACTAGTCATTCCTAGGTTAACAGATTTCAGGCCTAAAAAACAAGTCCTAGAATGAGGAAGAAAACAGAAGCATTTACTCAATTGCTGCCCTTTGTAAAGGTGACTTAATGGGCCTATTCTGACGCCTTGCATTACTTCTAAGAGAAAACCTTCAGTTACTAGAAAGATAGGAAAATAGGGGCCCTGGTTCAATGTACTTTCTACTTAGAAGAGAGCTAATTAAACCTCGTTTATCAAAGACTCACCCATTTTCCTGTCCAAACAGAACTGATTCTGTAGCACTAAGTTCCCTTAAGAGCCTCTGTTAGGATTTCAGGAGTTGAGGCTGATATATTCTCTACCTCGCCCACACAGCCCCTTCCACTGTCCATCCCCGAAAAAAGAATCCTTCCTCAAGATTCTTCCCATAAAGCACCAGGCTTTGATCCTTCCTGAAACACAAGTCCCTCTGGGACACGCTTGCTGTTACATATCCCTTACTGCAAATAAAAAGCTCAGAAAATGAGTTTTGCAGGGGAGGGACGCACGCAGGGAAACCAAAGCACTGGGTACTTGAAGCCTGAAGGAAAGAAGAAATACGAATCCTCTCTGGAGAAAAATTATATCAGCCAGACCCTCTAAAATTTCTCTTACACAATGTCTAGCATTCAATAAAAATTACCAGATACATAAGTCAAACAAAATGACTGAAAACTAAGAAAAAACCCCAGAGAAGATCACTTACCAGTAATCCAGACACTTTATTAGACTCAGAGTTTAAAACAGTATGATAATAATAATCTTCAAAAAAAATTATGAAAAGATGGAGAATTTTACCAGAGAACTGAAATTAAGATTTCAATACATGGCTGAAACAGAAGAACAGACAGAGCACCAAAGAGGATTAGTGAACTAGAAAGTAAGTCAGGAGAAAATATTCAGATCAAAGCATGAAGACAAAACAAGATGGTGAAAATGTGGAAAAGAGCAGCAGAGACATGTGGGACAGGGTAAAAAAGTCCAATTTCCATGTAACTGGAGTCACTGAAGGAAAAGAGAGAGAGAGAACAGGGCAGAAGTAATACGTGAAGTGACACTAGCCATGAATTTTCCAAAACTGTCGAAAGACATCAAGTCACAAATTTAAGATGTTCTGCAAATCCCAAGCAGGAGAACCATACCCAGGTACGTTATTATTAAAAACTAAAGATATTGGCGCTGGCTCCACGGCCTTGTGGCTAAGTTTGGCGTGCTCTGCTTAGGCAGCCCAGGTTTGCTCCCCAGACGTGGACCTGCACCACTCGTTGGTGGCCATGCTGTGGTGGCTCACATATAAAATAGAGGAAGACTGGCAACGGGTGTTAGCTCAGACAGAATATTCCTCAGCAAAAAACCCCCCAAAAAAACTAAAGACAAAGAGTAAATCTTAACAGTAGTTGAAGGAAAAAAGACACATCACCTACAGAGAGGTAACAATCATATCGACAGCTCTTTTAATAGAAATGATAGAACAATGACAGAATGGTATCATTAAAGGGCTGAAAGAAATTCACCAATCCAGAATAAATTCAGTAAAAATAGCTTTCAAAAATATAAGTGAAAAAGTAAAGATGTTTTCAGGAAGAAAAAAAAACAACTGAGAAAATTCATTGCCAGAAGAACCAGAAAAGGAAGTTTTTTGGCAGAAGGAAAACGACCCCAGATGGAAGCGTGGATATGCAAAGAAAAGGATAAATGGTACCAGACAGGACAAATACGTGTATAGATCTAAATGAATATTGACCATTTAACACAAAAAATTAATGTTTTGAGAGGATTAAACATAATATATGTAGAACTAAAATACATGACAGCAATAACAAAAAAGATAGGAGGGGGAAATGCAGGTAAAGTCTTGGAGGAACCTTGCATTGTCTGAGGAAAAAAAACAACAGCAACAAAACCCGGTGAGCCTGCCCCTCAGAACAGAAGGGAGTGACTCTTGTGCATGTGCTCTGGGGAGCATGAACAAGAGTGCTGGGAGCAACATCATTCACGACAGCAACACACTGCAACAGCCCAAATGCGCGACAGTAAAATAAGGAAACTGCGATACAGTCACACAATGGAATACTACATAGCAGGAAAACGAATGAGCTACAGACACACATATCAACATGGATGGATCTCAAAAATGTAATACCGAGTTTAAAAAAAGGTCACAAGAGGATATATTCAATATGATTTTGTATATAAGTTCAAAACAGGCAAAATTATAAATACGTTGTTTGGTGACACATAGAATTATGGTAAAATCATATATAGAATAGAAAGTGTGAGTAATACAAAATTCAGGTCAGACATTACTTCAGGGTATGAAGTGAAGGAAGGGAAGTGATCAGGGAAGTTTCAAAAGCACCAGGACATTCTAGTATATGCTATTATATTAGTATGATATTCTAGCATATTCTATCTTTTAAGCTAAATGGTAGGTCCTGGCATTTATTTGATTGTTCTTTAAACTGCACATATACTACACAATACTCTATTGATTTACTCTTCCATAATTTAAAAAATGTTTATGGAACTTGTTTTCTAAGCATGCCACCAAAGGCAGAATTCATTTATTTTATTTTATTTTTTTAAAGATTGGCACCTGAGCTAACAACTGTTGCCAATCTTTTTTTTTTTTTTCTGCTTTTTCTCCCCAAATCCCCCCAAGTACATAGTTGTATATTTTAGTTGTGGGTCCGTCTAGTTGCGGTATGTGGGATGCTGCCTCAATGTGGCCTGATGAGCAGTGCCATGTTCCTGCCCAGGATCCGAACCCTGGGCCGCCTGAGCGGAGCGTGCGAACTCAGCCACTCAGCCACGGGGCTGGCCCCCCAGAATTCATTTTTAAAAATAAAAATCTACTTCAGAAAAATTATGCCAGTATTTGAAATACACCTTATTAAAACACATCATAAACAGAATGTGTCCTAAATTTTGCCAAGCAGGCAGGAAAAGAGGAAAAAAGGAAGGCAACAAATAACTTAAAGAAGAAAATAAAGACAACTTGGACAGCTATTACTTAGAATCTTGTAGAAAGCTTCTCATTGCAATGATGGAGACAAAAGCAACCTGTATAAAGGCCCCTCCTCTATTTAATCCCTTCCTTCCTCCATAAAAGCAGGGAAATCTTAGAAATGAGTCACCCGGCAAAAGGACAAGAAGCTGACTAAAGAGTAGTGGAGAGACGTGACAGCCTGCACGTTCAAATAACCGAGTTAGCCACAGAGACTTGACACTCTTCTCTTCAAACACAAGCTGAGACCATGCGACTTCAGTTACATCTCTTTGATTAGAGCGGACAGTCCAACGCTGCGAGCACACACCACAGGAGGCAAGGCAGCACTTAAAATGTGATCAGCACAAACTAAGATATGCTCTAAGTATAAAATACATACTGGGGCTCTAAAACTCAAGGTGAAAAAAAGAATGTAAAACAATCAACTGTTTTTACACATTGATTGCAAATTGACATGATAATATCTTGGATATAATGGGTTAAATAAAAATCTTAAAAATAATTTCATCTGTTTCTTTTTACATTTTTAATGTAACAACTAGAACATTTTAAATTACAAATATGGCTCACATTATACTTCAATTGGATAGTGCTGGTTTAGAGGTCTGACTCTAAGTTTAAGGACACAGTTTATGAAATTAAAATTAAATTCAGAAGGTAGCCAACCTTGAATTTCAGTTTTCTTCACAAGGCTAGACAGGCAACTACGTGCAATGCTGGAAAGCTCGGAGTCCGTGCTCCGATGACAGGCAGCCACTGAAGGGCTGTCCATCTTTGCCCGGTACCCGCCTAGGACAGTGCCTGGAACACTATTAGAGCAGAAGAAAGATTTGCTTTGCATTTCTTTTCAACTCTTTAGCATCTAACCCCATCCCAACTTCATTGAAATGATAGATTCTACTTCAATAAGGGGAAAAAAAATTCTTTCCTCTTCTCTACCTTTAATTGAATAAATGGTTATTTCCTAAATTCTAGAGCCTTCTTCTGTGCTCTTATAAGACCCTGTCTTGGATATTGCTCCATCACCTTCTCTCTCGTATCTTCAATCTTTCTGGCCTCTTCCTTTCAGACTGACAAATAAAATTGAATCTGTTCAATCTTCAAAATGCCTTCCTTCAACTTTCCCTCCCATTCAAGCTATTGCTCTTCCATTTTCTTCTCTCTGTGGCCACATCTTTTAAAAGGATGTTCTAGACTTCTTGCCACCACTGTCTATTTTATAGTAAATAATACAAGACAGAGATCAAAACATAAAACGGTGTTCCTCAATACACATCAATCTGGACATAAATGGAAACATATTTAGTGACAGTTGATGACTGATTTTTTAGCACCTCTCCCAGATCAGCGGGAGCCCAGGTATCGGGTGCAGGTATAGAGCTGAAGGGCGTATCCAAGGGGCAGCATCTAGGGAAGAAAATACAAACTATCCAGAGTCCAAGGCAAAGGTGGGAGACAAGACGGAAAGAATTTCCCGAAATGGAATGAAGAGCTCTCGTTTCTTTTCATAGGGTGCCTGTGGCTTTGCTGATGGGCAATAAGGGGGTCTCTCAGAGGATCTTTAATGACTGCTGTTAAGCCTACGAAACGGTCAGAGGGACATGGAAACAGGAATTCATTGCCTTAGAGGTCTCTCTTTTTTTGGGGGGGAAGATTAGCCCTGAGCTAACATCTGCTGCCAATCTTCCTTTTTGCTGAGGAAGACTGGCCCGGAGTGAACATCCATGCCCATCTTCCTCTACTTTATATGTGAGACACCTACCACAGCATGGCTTGCCAAGCAGTGCCATGTCCACACCCGAGATCCGAAACGGTGAACGCCAGGCCGCCAAAGTGGAACGTGCAAACTTAACTGCTATGCCACTGGGCCAGCCCTTAGAGGTCTCTTAACCTGCAGATAAGTGCCACAACTTCCTAAGATAGCAAAAGAAGAATGCAAAATGGTCTTAAAATCAACTTCAGAACTTCAAAGAATGAGATGAGAAAATAAAATTGGGAGATTGTTCCTTTAAAAACAACCACTCTAGAGATTCACTGACAGCAGCCCTTTAGGCTCCAAGGGGAGTGAAACCTGTTGAAGCTGTGCTCAGGACCCTGACTGTCCTGCTCACCTTTGTCTGCCCAGTGCGAGCGACAGCGCCTGGCACAGGGTGTGGATGTACACATGGCAGTGCCAACTCTGGAATGACAGGCACTGGTCTCCCTCGTGAGCCCAGAATGAACCCAGAGTAGATTTTAGAATAAATGACCAAAAGACTGTTCACTGGTTTGACTTCCACGTCTTTATTTTCAAAAATGGGCTCTTTTTCCTCTCTTTAGCTGCGTGTGCTAATTCCTTTTCTTACGTTGAGGGGCATCCGGTTTAGGACATTGCTGATACTTATTTATCTGTTCTGCGTATTCAGTGCCAGATGATACCGGGGAGACTAAGAGATTCTGGCCAAGCATTCTCTTCAAGGCATGTTACTGTGTTCATGTTACTATAGATGTGCATACAAACTCAGTCTATATTTGCAATAACCACAGGTGTGGTTGAGGCAGCAACAGGAAAACAGCATCGTCAAGTGGGAATCAGAGAAGCGCTGGGGTCACACATTTGAGTTCAAATTCTGGCTTCATTTATTAGCTGTGCGACCTTGGGCAACTTCTGGAGCCTCAGTGTCCTATCTGTAAACTGAGATAACGCCTAACTCCTGCAGTCTGTCTGTTCCTAACTCCTTTCCTTTCCTCCCTCCTATCAACAAAAACTTACTTAGCATCACCTAGTGCTAGGCACTGTTCTAAGGGCTGGGGATGCAGCAGTGAACAAAACACACAAAACTTTTGGTCCTCATGGGATTTATATTCTAGTCACGTGGACAATAAATAATATAAATAAATAAGATGGAAGCAGTAATAAATGTTAAGTAAAAAATAAAGCAGGGAAGGAGGATGAGTATTGGAGGAGGGGGTTGTAATTTTAGATGGGAGAGGGGTGCCAGAAGAGCCTCGCTGACAAAGCACCATTTGGATAAAGAAGACGTAGGTGGAAACCATGCAGCTATGGAACAGGAAGAGAGAACTGCTGGTGAGAGACCCCAAGGCAGACAGGTGAGAAATAGTGAGAAGGTCAGTGTGACGGAGCTGAGTGAGGTAGAGAGTGGTCATGGGCAAGAGATAAGGTCGGAAAAGTACTGGGGGAGGCAGACCACATGTGCCTTATAAATCACTGCACAGACACTAACTTTTTACTCGGAGTGAAATGGAAGCTGTTGGAGGGGTCTGAGCAGAGACACGACCTGAGTTACGTATTGACAGGGCGGTTCTAGTTGCTGTACTGAGCATCGAGGGGAGGACGACGAGCAAAGGTGGAAGCAGAAGGCTGCCACAAGCCCCCAGGCCAGGGCTGGCTGCCAGAGAGCACGAGAGCACGGGAGCCAGGCGGGAGGGGGATGCTCAAAGCTGACAGGATGTGCTGATGGACTGGAGACGCGGTATGACAGAAAGGAGGCAAGGATGACGCCAAGGTATTTGAGCAACTGGAAGAAAGGAGAATGGAGAAAAATAGTTAAAATGGCATAAAGTGCCTAGCACTGTGCCTGGCACACACAGAATGATCAAATATAGTTCTTTCTTCCATTTCAAACTTTCAGTGCTGATTCAGAGCACAGGCCTCCAGAAGGGGTTTAGTTGGGCCATGCTAAAGCTGGGAAACACTTGTAGAGAGAAAAGTCAAATGAGAATACACTCAGCAGTTGGATCTATTGTGCAGACATCGCAACACTGGTTAACTTCCACCAAAAGATGGACCACCTCGCGTCCTATAATTACTCATCTGTCAGAGATGGGGGTGAGATGCCAGCCTTCACTGGTCAGTGAGTGCTGTATGCAGAACCATGTTTTCCCCACCAGACAGAAAAGGATCCATGGAAAAGAGCAATAAACCATGTGGTGAAAACCCAAGAAAATTTTACAGAAACACCATTCTGTTATATGCAAATTTCTCCAAATCCTATAAAAGTGACTGTCCACTGGGAGTCCAGGACCTAAGTGGCGGTCCTCCAACGCTCAGGTTCTAGGTGCCGAGGGCAGTGAAACCAGCACAGAGCACAAACTATGGTGAGCTGAGGAAGCAGGGACAGGAGAGTCCCTTCTGACGGACATTTTATCAGGCTTTACTCAAAGAACATGTTCTTTCTCTCACTTGCCAAGCAGCCCAACCTAAGCTCAGTCTTGAGAATCAAGGGCCCAATGTGTCTCCTGCCCCAAGGGCCGGGGCAGCTGCCACCCAGCAATGGGATTTTGAGTGAAGGGAAAGCGCTAAGGCTCCACGGTGCAAGAAGTCAGCAGAAGGAGGCCACTACTCCCGCAGTCCAAACACAGGCAGAAAAATGGTCCTCGCTCTACCTCAAGATAAATGTTTCCTCTGAATCCACACGTGAGAAACGAAAACTCTAAATCAAAATTTTGACACTGTTACCTGTCTAAGTGGAAACAAAAAAGGAGGGATTTCCAGAGAAAATTCTGATTGGAGTGGATGCAGCATGGGAGGGTCGGGGGTAGAAAGACCAGGAGACACATTCCTATTTAAAATGTGCTCTTCCTGCTCAAATTTAGGTCATATCTAGTTTAGCTCTGTCTAAAGAAAACGGTGAAATAGTTTAATGGATTCATGAATGGGATCAGATAATTTCCCAAAACATGGTTTGGGGGTCAAGGGCAAACACCCCTCTGTGGAGCAGAAGAGCAGTCGCAGGACGAACCCGCTGCCTCCCTGCTTCCTGCCCGCAGCCCGGGTGCTTGGAGTGAGGCCTCAGCGCCTCTGTCCCGTTAATAAGGACCTGAGTTTGTCTGCTCTGCGCTTCCAGGAGGGCGATTTTCCGAGATGTCTAAATGGAGATATTAGGGTAATTGGAAACGCCAGAGGCAGTGCATGACTTAGCACCAGACGAAGTCACTCGGGCCAGAAAGAAAGTTTGGCTGGGTTTGCAATCTACCTGCTGTGAACAGGCCACAATTTGGTTTTAGGTCTAACTACATAAAAAGCAAGTCCGTTTATTTTTGTCTGGAAGGGCTGGGGCTGTTGACTTTGTTCTGGCCCCCTCTGTGAAAGGCACAACTGTTCTACCCATAAAAATACTTGAAAAAAATAGTTAACATTTGGTATGTCCAGATTATGGTCATATCATGACAACTATCCTAGGCTTAAAAAGTGAAAAATTCAGTTGGGTCTCTTTCCCTTTAAATTCACCTATAATTACTAAGGGGAGGGGAGGGGGACAAAGGCGAGTAAGCGTCTTCCTGAACAGACCAGCTGATGGAGGGGCATGCATTCTTGTCCAGTGGCTGCCACCTGTGTGCTGGTGCTCCTGAGCCACCTCCCCAAGTGCTGCTGCTCCATGCCCCTGGGCCCCTCCTGCTGGGGCTGCCCCTTGTGTGTCCTCCTGTCCCCACCATTTCCCATTCACACGGCAAACATCTCCCTGGACTTCCAGATTGGGCACAGGTGTCTGTTCCTTCCTCTGTATGAGTCTTCCTTGCCCGGGGGTAGAAAGGTCTGCCCCCTCCTTATGGCCCCAGTGCACCTGCACAGACTTCTGTCCTAGCATCTGGAACGCTTTCTCACACACATTTGTTTACGGGACCTTCCCCCGTGCTGGACTGTGACCCTGAGGGGGGAAGCCCTTTGTTGTATTCATGTTTGCTTCCCCTGTGCCTAGCACAGAGCCTGGCATTTTCAGTTGTTCATATACACTTGTGGACTTACTGTATAGACACAATTGATTTGCCAATATGAGATTATACTTTTTGCACATGGGTAAGTCTACAATGAGTCAGCTCTGTGTGTGGAGCTAGACAAAGTTAAGATGCCTTTGACTGAGCGTCTCGTACAGGGTTAGAGCATTTCCTGGTCCTCAACTACACGATTTGGCTCGGATGGTGTAGCATCTACGAAAGAGCTAATTACACAGCAGAGGGACTACGGGAAAGGACTCTGGACTGTCACTCAAATCTCCGCACTCCCGTGAGAATGCGGCCTCACATGGTTACCTTCTGCAGAGATGACATCTCAGAAGGGCCCAGGAATGAAGCCCATTAGACAGGGTGCAACTTGCGCACCGGGCGGGGCGAAGAGTATGGGCTCTGAAGCAGCGAACCTAGGTTCCCATCCGGCTCTCTTCCTATCCTTGGGAGAGTTACTTCACTGCTCTGAGCCTCAGCGTGCTCACGCATGAAGTGGGAGCAGCACTTTGCAGGGTCATTGGGGAGATTAAACAAGTCGGTCCATGTGAGACTCACAATAGTACTTGGCACATGGTGAAGCAGTCAGTAAATATCAGCTGGTAGCATTTTTAAAGATACCCATTCAGCGACGAGCTGAAATTCAAAACTCGCTTCAACTGTGCAATCCGTGTCAATGTCCACCCCATGTTTTCTGTACAGCAACACTGAGGAATAGAGATAAATAAACGTAATTAACATTTTAAACACTTATAGTGAGAATACACTCGCATATCCCACGTGGTCAAACTAATTACTCCACTGCAACCATTTCACAACCTGCAGGACAGAGAACAAGCCTGCCGGTCAGCGTTGACACAGATTATGTGAGACAAAAGGCAAGGAAATACAAAATTAACATTGTGGTTACTCCTTATCGGAACACAGACAAAGCCAGATACACCAACAGTTTGGAATGAAGGAAACAGGTTGTTGGCTTTTGATTGGAATTTCCTAGGATTGTTACCATGTAGTACAGGATTAATCTAAATGTTTCTTTGCACACAGTCAAGTTTACAAGAAATGTATCAGAAGTGATATAATAAAGGCTTGGGTTTCTGTGTGAACAAAACTGCTTTCAAGAAATGTATCATTACCAGGCAGATTAAGAAAATACCAAACACTTAAAAGTGCCCTATAAATAAGTTAGCTTACTGCTTGGTGGGGGTGGGGGTGGGGGAGTTACAGAGGCTAAATAAACAAAAGAGCAGGTAAGTCAAACATATTCAGGTGACTTTTTCTCTGAAGTGGGTGTGACTGTAAGATGAATTATGCTGGTAGTTCACAGCATTTTCAAGATAGTGCACGCCCTGACATTTTAAACCATAACACACCACACCACCACTGTCTTAACAACTATAATTTGAGAGCATTTACTGTGTATTCATTTATTTTATCCTCCCGGCAGTACCCTCTACAGCTGGCAAGGGGACTTTCCCAGGACACACCACAAGTAGGTACTCACTGCCCAGATGAGTCAAAGTGGGGGAAAAAGGCAAAATTCGACTGGGTGACCTACAGTATTTCAAGAACAGGATGGCTCCTGGGAAAATGTGGCAAAATATGTCTTTGATGAGATATGTAATTCCATAAAAATAGCAGGGAAAACCAATACAGTATCAGGCGGAATGAAAGAAAATTTAAGATTAGAAATAACCAAATGTTCAGACTCTTTAGTTTGTCATCTTCTGTTTTGAGGGATAAAAGGTAGGAATAAAGAATGTGCTGGAAATTTGGGGAATGTGCTCCAAGCCTCTTTCCTCCTCCTTCACCTCCTCCTCCTCCACACACTCTCTTTCCACTTCTCTTTGTAAAAGGCCTTTAATTAGCTCACATCCTCTCCTGACCGGGGCTCCTAATCCAGTCCGACACCAGCCTGTTGGCCCGGTGGTGGGGTCTAAGAGCAGGCCCTACTGGCGGGCTCCCAGCGGGTCCCTGCCGCTCTTATCTCCGCAGATGCCTGACGAGTTTGGTATCTTCCCTCCCAGCCCTCCTGGGAAGCTGCCCCAGCAGGTGCCCATTGGCAATAGTTTTGTGTTACAGGCCTGAATGAATGATCCCCGCAGGAGCTGCCGACTGTTTTCACAGACACAGAAGGCAGTCAAAAGTCCACCGCGTGAACTTGGAATGACCCCAGCTGCAGAGTCACTGGCGGGTTCATCCGGAGGGCAGGCACGCTTTATTAAACAACTAATACTCTTCACAGATAACTTTCTGAAAAAGCAAAAGTGTTAACTCTTTGCAATCTTGCTTTAACTAGCATGTGGAGGGGCTCCACTGTGTACTGAGGGTTTGAACCCAAATGAAGATTTTGAGACAGAAAGAGGGTGATTTCATCTGGCCTGGAGAAGGGTCAGGACTCAGTCACCATTTGGTCCGTTGTTTTGTTAAAGTGTTCCAGATTAAAGTAAAAAGGCAAACAGCAAAGGTTGCAGGAAACTACTCTAGTGAGGACAGTGACATCCCTCGGCCAGGCCGACCCCACAGCCATGCCAGAAGAGGGGGCATCCAGACTCCCCTGGCTCGCTCGTCCCCTACCTTCACACCCCTCAGACACACGTGAGAGCAAAGGGAAGAACTCCCACCACCTGCCCGGGGCGGCGTGGAAGTCGTTTTGTTCATGGCAGCCAGAGGTGGCACAGTTAGTTCCTTTCTGAAGGAGAGCTCAGAAAAGGCACAAGTTCAGATCAGAGTGTTCTCATCAAGTTCTTTCAGGCTTGCGGACAGCTGGCAAGTGAACACATCCATTTCACAGGATTCACCGAGAGGAGTGGCAAGCAGCCATTTCTTCCCTAGGTTTGAATCAGTCCTGAACATTCCCTTTTTTTCTTTTCTCTTTCTCTCTGAGCTCACACAAACTTTGGAAGGAACCCAGTGACAACAATCATAATTAATAACATACATATAAACATTTGGAGAAATTTTAAAAATTCATTTTAACCAACAAAGTTACATTAATTTCGGCATCAACCAAAGACTTGTGTCTATCAAAGTTTTACCTCTCTCTCGTCTCTCCAGCTGCCCCCTGAATCTAATTATGGACGCTTCCCTATTTGTTTTCTTGGGGGGGAGGGTCTTGTTTTGCTTTCAGGTGAGGCACAATTTCGCGTGGTTTACTGTCGGAGGAGATCCTGCAGGACTGTGATGTGAGGTGCTTCAAAGGAGCGAGACTTCCTCCCCACTCAGGAGAGCTGACCTTTACACAAAACAGACTGGCTCAGCCTGACGAGCCCTCGAGGGCTTTCTACATACCATGCACAGTGCTGGGAGTTAAAAATACCAGGATGAATATGACTAGTGCCTTGTCCTCAAGGAGCTCAGTCTAGTGTGGAGACAGACATATAAACAGATAAAATCAACATAAAGAATGCTGAGAAAATGTACACAATGTCAGGGCTCTGGCCCCACTTACTTTTCTCTCCCTCACTGCTAAAAGGACAAAAAGCAGGTACCCACAAGCTGCTGACTTCATCTCAAAGACGATACCAGATCTGTAGCCAGGAAGCCTGACTTTCAGAGCTGGCCCGGGGACTAACTAGCTTGAGAACCTCACTGGGTCTCGGTTCCTCCATCTGTACTTCGAGGGGGTGAAAAGCTGATCTTCAAGCTCTCCCCCAGGTCTGTGTCCTAAGAGGTCTCAGGAAAATGCAAGAGCTTGTGTTGAGGGTCCAACCTGGGGAGAGCTGGCTTTGCCGTGCTCAGCTGGAAAGAGTGAGAAGAGTTTTAGGTTCACGATCTCCCTAAGGAAGAACTCGAGATGGGCTTCAGGGCAAAGGGAGAGGTTAGAGAGTGAAGTGACCAAACGAAATATTATTAAAACAAGGCTTCTCACAGAGCTCAATTTTTTTAAAAAATAAAACTGAAGTTAGACACTGTTCACTGCTGTGTTTTATCTTTTCAAGACAAACAAGCGGCAAATTCTTCCTTGTGCTTAGTCCTAAGAATTTTTCTCTCTCCATATAACTTATTCATTGAAGCACCTCAACTTGTCTTGCAAATTGATTTTTAAACAACTGTAGTGTAGGAATCCTACAAACTCTACCTGCAGATGCCATGGGACACAAAATCCAGACAGGCAGGTGGCATTCCCAGAAAGAGGCTAAGGAGCTGTCTGCCTTTGCCCGTTTTGCGTTGTTCCTCAGCGACGGTGTGGCTGGACATTTGCATGTCCAATTGAGGTTTTAGAACCGACCATTCAGACGGCCCGGCATGGGTGCCAGGAGGGCAAGGCCCTCTCTCGGAAGCAAGGCCTCCTCACAGCGGGCTCTCATGTCAGAAAGCCCCCGAGCCTCCTCTGAGAGGCCTCAGTCTGGCAGGAAGGCAGCAGGCTTAGAGTTGTGTGGCCTGGGCGCCAACCCTCGGTGCCAACACGGACTGCATGATTCTGGCAAAACCAATGAACCCGTGCGACCACATTTCCCATCGTTGAAAGGGAAGTGATTGTCACACCTGCCCTGCTGGCCCCATAGGGATGTTGCAAGGTTAAATTATCTCAGACATGAAAGTGCTTTCACTCCCTAGGGGAAGGAGAGGGTGCCTTCCAGAGCAGCAATGTGGTCTATGAGAAGGGGCCTGGGCTACAGAGGGGCCTGGGTCCTTGTCCTCTTCCACAAGTTCCCTGTCAACCCTGAGGATTCAAGTACCTTTGCTGGGACTCAGTTTCTTCTTCTGTCAAGTGGAAATAATAATACTTCTACTCTTTAATGTATAAGTTTGTGAAGATCAAATAATAATAGAAGTATGTTATAAAGGTTAAATTTCTATAAACCCACAAGGAGCTATTAGTAGCTCTTCTTTTATAACTAATTTTGGCATCATTCTTGCCAATTTCCAAGTTGCCGATAAAGAGAAAACAATCCTGCTGGCCACAATATCCCACTTTGAAACAATACACAGGCAACAAAACTGAAACAATGGGCTGTTTTTGGAAGCATGCTGTACTTAATTTTCATTTCAGTGAAAACACTGAAAGTTACTGATTCCAAACCAACGTGTTATTACATGAATTCAATAGCTTGCAGGAAGTGTTTACTTAAACATCTTCCTCTAATAAAGCAAACAGATATTTCGCACAAATATTATTTTAATTCATTAGATTAAGAGGGACTAGGTTTTCCCCTCTTTCCCCTAGAACGGTTTTCCAAGGCCTGCCACCACTTGCAGCAGAGCCCAGGCCTGATCCAGTCACGCAGGCCAGGTCTCATTTGATCCAGGTCAACATCTTAGACCTGAGCGATGGCGAGGGGAGGAGATGAAATAGGATCCTGAAAGTCAGCAGCCTTTTCCTATCTGTATTTCTATATATACAGCATGATTTTGGATCTCAGTAAGCTTACAGATGTGTTTGGGCAGAAAGTCATAAACTTTCTTAAAGTTTCTGTTCATTTCACATAAAAAGCATAAAATAGTTAGGTAATAAAAAAAAATCCAGCAGGTATTTCACTTATTTAATAACTATTTGTTGAATGCATACTATCTGAAAATGCTATACTAGATAAAGGAGAACCCACATGGATGTAACCTGGATCACTTCAATTTTTCTTACAACAAATATTTATGGCTAGTCACAGGGGAAATTGGCAAAAAATGATGACAGATAAGATCTTTGCCTTCCAGGAGCTTTATGTCTACTCTGGGATGCAGATGAACAGACAGACAATTGCATCACACATTTCGTCTCAAGCCGATCTCATCCTTGAGGAAGAGAATAAAGTGTTCTTTCTTTGGGCCCCACAGCACTTATCTCATAGAACTGCAAATATCTTGCACAGATCCCAGTTGCAATACTTACTCTCTCTGTATTATGATTACTTACTTCTTGTCTGCCTTAGCTATTCCATATCCCTCAAAAAAAATTGTTTTTTAAGTCTTACTTTCCTAAGTGCCTGCCACAGCACCTAGCACCTAATTGACAATGATCCAGTGTTTGCTGAATGGATGTTTGAGACGTGCACAAGTGGTTATTATTTTCCAAGGAAAAATGTGGTCACTGCCTTAATGGAAGCACAAAGTGCCCTGGGAATTTAGAGTGCGAAGAATCTTCTAGAACATTTGGATTGGACTGTTCCAGGTTGGCACCTGGAACCATTTGGCCAGAGATGGGGAGAGGGGCACTGCAAACAGAGTTAACTGATGAGCAAAGGCGCAAAGGTGAGGAGGGAGCAGGCAGCAGCAGGGACAGAAAGTGATCCAGTGGGCAGCTTCCTGCCACCTTCTCTCTACTCCCCTTGACTCCCCAGTTGGCCCTGAGTTTTTGAGCTGATCTCCACCCTCCTCATGTGCCTAAGTAGGAAATTTCCTATTCTTAGAAATGGCACAGGAAGGCTTCCCCACTGGTATTTAACAGGAAAGAAAAAGAGAAGCCATGTTTCCCGCGTGCCCGTCTGATGCAGTGTGGTGTGGCTCTGCTGTGACCCACTGACCAGCTGTGCCTCCGAGTCGCCACGGCAGGACCCTGAGCCTCCCTGAGGAGTTAGGCCTGGACGTGTCATCATCTGGCTGTGAGGAAAGACAGACTCTCGTCCCTTCTGGAAGTACCTTTCTTTCCTTCCACGGTCTCTCTTATGGGGGATTTCCCCTCACCTCCAACAAGGCAGAGATTACTTCATGTAATGTCCCGACATAAGCTTACGTTTTTCTCCCTACCACTCTCCACTCCACAAAAAACTCTGTTCCAAGAATTCTCCTCGTCACACACCCTGTTTGTGAGCTCCAAATGCATGATTCCCAAATCTTTCACATAAACAGCATCACAGTTAATGAATGATTCTGTAAGCCTCTAAAGGGGAAAGATGCATTTTTCTCCACCGGTGTTCTCTGCAACCCACTCTGCAGGGAAGGACATGCTACCAAGGCTCACGTACAACACTGACGACAGAAAACCCCAGTCTACCACGGAGATGTCAGTTTCTATAGTATCAGGTAAGATTCAAGGGGTCCAGCAGTGTTCTAGAAGTCAGGAGACCAAAGAAGTCCAAAGCTCTACCACTTTCAGTCTGGCTGTCTTGAGCAAGTTATTTACTTCCACTGGACCTCAGTTCCTTCATGGTGGTGGTGGTGGCGGTAGTAATAATACATCTCCTGCCTGGTTTCAGGCTTATAGAAAGGAACAGAGACCTACAAACGCATCATCGACAACTAAAAATCAAGACAAATATAAAGAACTATTATTATTCCAATAGGAATGATTAAACTCTAATAAGTTAATCTTACTTCTCCTTTCCTCCAAAAGGCAAACCATAGAACAGGTCAATAAAGCTAACCACAAAACTCTCAGGAACAACACAATATCCTCAGTGTTCTCCATCTTGCTTCCTAACTCACACAATGGCATGGCAAAGCATCAGAAAGCCAATCTGCTGGCAGAACTCAGAGACATAAACCTCCCGACGAAATTTGAAAAGCTGTACTACAGACTAAGAAGAGGTGAGAAAGGAAAGAAAAGGACAACTGGAGAGAATGTGTTTATTTTCCGCCATTAATTGACAGTGGGAAAGCACAAGTCTCCCTAATTTCATGTACTCTATGCCGAAAACCCAAATATTCTTATTTTAAAATGACATCCTAGGTGCTTAGAAATGCTTAAAGTGGTAAAGTTCAGGAAATGGCTCAAGGAAATTACAATCGAGCATGTGCATTTCGAGAAGATGGCTACTGGAGCACACACTGGAGCGCCGACCTCTGGTCAGCTCCTGGGCGGAGCAGCAGAGGCCTCCGTGCAACAATCCTGCGTTATTTAAATGTGACTAAATCTCGGTGAGCACACCAGGTGTGAGAAAGTACAGTCAGCTTGCTCAAATGCTTTTGAGTCATGCATTTTCTGTTTTGTTAAAGAAAACTCTCTCCTTTTCTCCCATTTCAATCCTTTGACATAAGATTGGGATTCCCAGATAGTAAAGATTAACTCGGAAAGTCTAGAAATTGCAGGTGGAAAACCCCAAGGAACAACGCAGAGGAGCTCAAGATGGGAGTGAATGGAAAGGTGTTTGAGTTTTACTTTTAACAGATATTGTTTCCAACTGCTTGTGTTTTAGCTTCTACAATGGTCTGGGTTTGGCAGACCTTATATCTGAGAAACTGCATTGTGTGGAGGAAAAACATCTAGGCAGACTCCTAAATTCACTTTCTTCTAAAACTTGTGGCTCCAACACTCACTCACTATTAACCTTTAGTCGAGGGAACTGACTGCTGTGGTCTTATTTTTCTCGTCTGTAAAACGGAGACAATGCTTCCTTCCTTACGGGGACCTGTGAAAATTAAATGAGGCAGCCGACGTAAAGCTCCTAGTGTCACACCTGGCATAGGGTAGTCATTCAATAAATGCTGGCTATGTTATCCACTTCCTTTCTGATTTTTAAGGATGATATTGACCAAGGAATCCCCTCTTTCTCTTAAGAAAGCACTTTGATTTAGCTTTTCTTCAAAATGGAGAGAGACTTACAGAGATAGTAATTATAAAGGAGAAAGAAGTAAAGGAAAATAAAAAGGATCTTCCCCCCAAAGTGAGTGTCTTGACCTTTTACTGCCCAGAATTAGAATTTGATTTGTCCTCTATATGTTTATTAAAATGGGTTATAGTTTGTCTCACCTTAAGTTTGTCACAATTTTTCAAGAAAGGCCAAATACTGATACGATTAATACTGAAATGCAGCAAAGGGATGCACCACCACGTACGCCCAGGGGAACTCTTTCCAGTCGACCTAAGCAAGCTTGAGCGCACTCTTCTTCTACCCTCTGTTTACACTGGAGCAGAAAACCACTGCTCTTCGGGGGACACAGATATTTCCTGCCTTTTCAATTTAGCAACTGAACATCCTTTTCCACCACACAGACTGCAGTTTTGGAAGACAGAGTGAATTCCTCTGAAACATGAGATGCTCAGTCTAAGAAGATAACTTAAGGATCAGATTCTTAACTGAACTACTATTAGGAAATGAGGACAAGTTTTAAACTTTTCCAATCTTTCTGTTTTAAAACTAGAGCTTGAATGGTGGTGTCATTGCCCTGCTACTTTCAGCTACTGAGCTGCTGGATTAAGGTGGAAAGAGGGCACAGCTAAACCCCGTGCTCCGAGCTCCCTCATGAGCAAGGCTGCCCAATAGGGTAGGTGGGGACTGACTTGGAATTGTGGTCACTCATGTGATTCTCACGCCATCACTCCCCCGCCCAACACACTTCCAATTCCCATAGATATCTGAGATTTGACCATGTTAGGACAGGTCATGGATGGGTCATCCAGCATCTAAAATTTGCCTGTACCCAAAAAGGGCTCAGACTAAGGGAATCATTTTAGTATTCAAGGTTATCAGAGGAAAATAAAACAAAAACTCTGTTGCCAAGAATTTGCGTCATTTCTCTATATGCAACAACTTGAAGGCACCTCCTCTTGGCTGGAAAAGAAATCCCTTGGGTGACTTATTTAGGATCAAAGTCTTTTTGAAAATAGAAAACTCTACATTCTCTGAGGGATAGATCACTGTGTGAAGTGAATTTCATCTGACCTGAAGTTTTGTGCCAACTTAAATACACTAAAACCCCAATGCTTCTAAGAAGGCATTCACCTACATGGTACATGGAAAAGCTATTATGGGGATAATCAGCTCGACTATAAAACGGAACAGTCATACATAATGACAAAAACAGATACAAGTCATAAATTGCTTTTTCCCCTTCAGAATCCACACAGGCAGGCACTCAGTACATTCTTTTGTGCAAAGATAAAACTTTTGCCTTGAATAAACAGTGCTTTTAGTCTTGTTTGAGCCTTATAAATAAACTGCCTACAAAACAAACACAAATGCTGTTTCTTAAACAAAAGGCAGATGGACCCCGCTGCCCGCACAGTGCATGCGACAGGAGGCTGGCTAACGGCAGGCTGGCTGAGGACTTGTGGGGCGGGGACATGGAAGTCAGTTTCCTCTGGGTCGCTGCTATGCCCTGGATCTGGTCTTCTGGGCACAAAGGGCCAGAGAAAGGTTCTCTTGGAAGGGCAGAGGCTCCTCCATGCACTGTACCCCAAATAGAGACCAAAGAAATGGAACAAAATACTATTTAAAGTCCTGCTAGGTTTCCCACTGGACAATCTGAACAGTCTCAATCTCTTTCTCTCTCTCTTTCTCCTTCTCACTTAACTTGCCTGTATTTATCTTCACATGGTTTTCCTAAAAGTCATCCAAGTTCATTCTGCAAGTAGGCAGGGCTTTTTGTTTTTCTCGTCGTTTTTATTTTGTAATATACAGAGGCATGTCTAGAACAAATCAAGCAGTTAGTAATCTCTCAAAAGTGTAACTAACAATGAGAAGTAAGACACTAGTGCAGAAGGTCAGGTCTTGGCTCTGCACTTACCTGGTTGACCTTGAGCAAGTCACCTTACCTCTCAGGGCCTCAGTTTCTTCATTCATATAATGGGGCTAATACTCCCTATTCTCTCTCCCGAGCCGGTTATTTGACGATCAAATGATATCGCATGAGTAAAACCACGTTTGCAGTCATGTAGGTTCTTAGTCTTATCCAGGAGATGCGGATGGTCATAACCAATCTAGCACAAGA
Organism: Equus quagga; assembly: GCF_021613505.1. Classification (NCBI taxonomy): domain Eukaryota; kingdom Metazoa; phylum Chordata; class Mammalia; order Perissodactyla; family Equidae; genus Equus; species Equus quagga. Next base: position 39,393,584 of record NC_060271.1, read on the forward strand.
AGGACCATGGCCACCACTGCTCCCTGAGGGCCTGCTCTGTTACAGAGATGAGATGATGGCAGTCACCTTACCAGCTAACAAAGTGATATCAAATGATAAGTTTCACATGGGAAGTTAGCAGTGGTTAATTTTTTTTTTATATTCTCTACAGTGCCTGGAAGAAAGCCTTATACACACAAAAGAAAAACACAATACAGGAGAAAAAACAAGGCCTTTAGAATTCACTGGACTTGGCTTAAAAATTCATGCTGTTATTTCCAGTTGTATGACCCTGAAAAAATGATGTAACTTCTCTAAGTCTCGGTTTCCTGATTTGAAGACGAGATTAGCATACATAAGACAATGTGTGCAAGGGTCTGTCACAAGGCCTGACACACAGAAGTGTTCAGTAAATGTTAATAGATGAACATGTGTTCCACGGTGAGGCACGCTATTTCAATCCTGTTCCTATGCCTTTTCCTACTAAAGCCATTTGTAGCAAGAAACAGTATAAAACTATTAGCTCTTTATCCAATTCATAACAAACAAAGCTGATTTAAAACAATAAAATGGGCCGGCCCTGTGGCCGACTGGTTAAGTTTGTGCACTCCGCTCGAGTGGCCCAGGGTTTCGCCAGTTGGGACCCCAGGCGTGGATATGGCACTGCTCATCAAACCATGCTGAGGTGGAGTCCCCCACAGCAGAACTAGAAGGACCTACAACTGGGACGTAAAACTAGGTACTGGGGAGCTTCGGGGAGAAGAAGGAAAAAAAGATGATTGGCAACAGATGTTAGCTCAGGTGCCAATCTTTAAAAAAAATAAAATAAAACAATGGCTAAAACTACATAGAATAAAATGTATTGACTAAAAACCAACAGAAAACTCACGTCTCCCTGACAAAAAATTAGATCTACAAGATTTGAGCTGGGAAATTTGAGGGCTTCATAGAAATAAATGCCATAAAGCAAAAGAGAAAAAACGAAACGTACCATACAACTGCATATAGTGAATAATGAACCATGAATTCTAATTTCCATGAACAACTGACTTTGATTAAAATAATTTCAGTTAAAAACAGTAAAAATTATTAAAATATTTGTATTCATAAACACAGAGTCAAAACACACCTGGGATCAAAAAGGCACCCAGGATCAAGAGCACCCTACACTGTCTCGGTAAAGACACAGAGAGGGAGGGAAAACAGGACAGAGCGCGCAGAGGCTCCACCAGTGATGATCAAAGGCTCCCCTCCTTCGCTGGAAGAGATTAAGCATGCTGTTGGCTACGTCCTTAGGAAGGCCAGGTGGCAGCTGCACAGAGCAAGCACTGAGTTCCTACAGGGGCAGAGAGGAGAACGGGATCATTTGCTCTGTTGTTAACATCTGAGATTGTCTTAGTTTGAAAAGAAGTTTTAGCTCTTTGAGAATAACTATGTAATTTTCCTGTAAGTATATAAAAATATTACACAATAACCACAGATAGAAGGGAAACTAGAGTCTATATAAGAGAGGGAATTAGTTCAAGGGGCGTCTCTCCAATTCTCTGGCTTTGAGAGAGGTTGGAGGGCACTGCAGATATTCACGAGACACTCAACTGGGAAAAAGTATGCTTTTTGCATTTCATGCTGCAGAGAGAAACCTGTTCTTCTGACATGATTCTAGAATTTGAAATTCTGTGCTCTTTAAAAATAAATCATATTCCTAGAAAGGATTCCAGGATCAATAGTTTTGCCACGGCCTAGGAATGGGATCAGATCTTTGAGGTTCTGTTCAAAGGGTCTGAGTCATTTTGCCAAGATCCAGGCAAGGGAGTCGTGGGATAGATGCCCACAGCTTGGCAGTTCAGCCCTAAATCATATCATTTCACATTTGGAACCCATAAGCTGATTTTTGGAGTTGGGGGATGACAAGAAAGACTGCCAGAAATAAAGGGATAAAGGCATAGGTTGCTTCCTAGTTATAGTTCCTTGCAGATAATATTAAATAAATTAAATAACAGTTAAAAATTTAAGGAGAAAGTCCAGAAGTGGATATGATAAACTTGAAATAAAAAATCTGCTGTGAGGGGCTGGCCCCGTGGCCGAGTGGTTAAGTTCGCGCGCTCCGCTGCAGGCGGCCCAGTGTTTCGTTGGTTCGAATCCTGGGCGCGGACATGACACTGCTCATCAAACCACGCTGAGGCAGCGTCCCACATACCACAACTAGAAGGACCCACAACGAAGAATATACAACTATGTACCGGGGGGGCTTTGGGGAGAAAAAGGAAAAAATAAAATCTTTAAAAAAAAAAAAAAAAATCTGCTGTGAGGGGTCAGCCCAGTGGCACAACAGTAAAGCTCACACACTCTGCTTGGGCGGCCCAGGGTTCGCCAGTTTGGATCCCAGGTGCAGACCTACGAACCACTTATCAAGCCATGCTGTGGCAGGCATCCTACATATAAAGCAGAGGAAGATTGACACAGATGTTAGCTCAGGGCCAATCTTCCTTAGCAAAAAGAGGAGGATTGGCGGTGGATGTTAGCTCAGGACTAATCTTGGTCAAAAACAAACAAACAAACAAACAAAAAAATATATATATGTATGTGTGTGTGTGTGTGTGTGTGTGTGTGTGTATGTGTGTGTATATATATATATTTGCTGTGAATAATTCACAACATCTATACACGGACCTAACCAAGACCTGCAGGTCTATTACCTTCTTATGTGACAGAATGAATTCCCTTTTAGCGTCTCACTGGGTTTTCACATACTTCATCTCTTTTGCTCCTCAGGTCCACAGGACAGGGGGAATTACCTTTTCATAGGTTAAAAAAAACAAACCCTCAAGATTAACAGAGAAAAGGATTACTTAAAGGTAGGCATGGAATTAGCACCCAGGTATCCTGACTGCCGGCCCCTACCTCCCCTCAAAGCACAACCCTATGTCCACAACAATGGTTTACGTTCTTTCGGGAAGGATGGACCTCTCTGAGTCCAATAAAAACTTTAGATCCTTCCTCCAGAAAAATGCACATGTATGTAATATTTATAATCAATTTCCAGAGTTTTATGGAGCTTTTCCACTTCACTCAAAGCCTGCTGAGCCACAGTTAAAGCCTCTGGTCTTTGCAGTCAAGTGGGGCTGGCTGGCTGGCGATGCGAGGTGCACTTCTGCCTTCTCTTACCCCTTTCTTTAATCACTGGCACTCAGGCACTCTGCAAAGGAACACTTCCCACAGGCCAACTGTTGATTACTGTGGTCATGTGCACTTCCTTAAACTCCTTTTGTGTACACAGAAGAGCAAACAAAACATTCCCCCAAAGCAACATTAAAGGTCTGATTTCAACCCACAAAACTACAAGAAAATGCAGATCTTTAGCCAAACAACATACATGCAGAAATCACAGATGACCTGAATAGGTATCTAGTCAACAGACCTGCTTTTGGAGCTACCATTTCCTATATGAAGGGGTAACTTTAATGTCCTTTGCTTTCTCATTTTAGAGATATATGGACTAATTTTTGTAACACATCTAGGGTTGTTGGTATGAAAATAAATTACAAAGCAATTCCTCTGAGTAGCACCCTGTGAGGCCAATACGGATTAGCTTACTAAAGGCAAGAGAAATACATGAAGAAGGACCCCAATCACAATGGGGAGCAGGGTTCCATCTGAGAGGCTCAGTCCTGGAAAGCAATACCCTTATGCAAATCCAACAACAACATAAAGCATGACATCCAATAAAATGCATAATCGCTGCCACCCAGGCCTTCACATGGATTTTGGGGGAGGGTGAGGGCAAGGAGTATTCTGTGCTTTCTTTCTGCTTAAATTATATTCTCATGATGACTCTCAAGCAGTTTTCCAGGGGAAACAAAAGAACCAGGAAACAAATGAGACACCCATAAACGAGGAAGAACAAAGAAAGGGCTGATCCTTTTCCCCAGGATGTTGCAGGGAAACTCCAGAGAAACCCACACCAGGCCCCCCGTGGAGAGCTCATAGGTGAGTCCACAACTTCTTCCTTCTCAGCCAGAAGGTTAGCTAGAGTGTTCCTGACAGCCAGCGTGGCCCAGGTGGAGTCTGAATCTGCCACGCTCCGTGCCTGAGACCCTCCTCCTCTGCAGACCGTTACACACTGGCTTTCATTTTAAGGCAGAATGGTTTCTTGGTGGCTAAAGTCTGAACAGTTTACATCATCGCAAATGTAACAAAGTAAAGACCCATTTCTCTTATTCAGTACGTATTTTTCAAAGTTTTCACAATGTCATCTCTCATTTCATTCTCACACTAAGCCTCCAAAATAGGAGCATTTCAATTCCAGGTTGAGGAAAGCCTCTCAATAAACCAGAAGTGCATTTTTTTCAAATTAAAGCAAAGTCCAGGAGTACAAAGAAACGAACGATAAAACCAAGGAGACTTTCCTATGTTAATTAGAATTTAATAAAATTAAATAAAATCTTTAACTAGGCATTTACAACTAAATATTTAAGTGAATCTGTTCACATCAAGCTTAGCGGCTAGGAGAACACAGAGGAATCTGTGCCGCCACAGTGATGCTTTATGTTGCGGTCAGGGGTGAAGTCCCAGGGCAGCATGAGAAACGAGCCGAGGCATAAACGTGCGCGCTCATTCAGACTCAGAACCTGAGTCTGTTCCTAGCGTGATTTATAAAGCTCTCCAGCTCCTGCCTCTCACCCTTTCTCTACAAGTAAGTGTTGCCTCTTCTGAACCACAGGCCAAACAGTACACTTTTGGTCTGGTTTAACATAACTCCAATATTGAAAAAACTGATCTGACTAGATAACTATCATCTATGGAAAACAGGAATAAATTTCCAGCTTCTATACATTATTATCAAGAATGCCACACAAGGGGCTGGCCCCGTGGCCAAGTGGTTAAGTTCGCGCGCTCCGCTGCAGGTGGCCCAGTGTTTCGTTGGTTCGAATCCTGGGCGTGGACATGGCACTGCACATCAAACCATGCTGAGGCAGCGTCCCACATGCCACAACTAGAAGGACCCACAATGAAGAATATACAACTATGTACCGGGGGGCTTTGGGGAGAAAAAGGAAAAAAACAAAATCTTTAAAAAAAAAAAAAAAAGAACGCCACACAATATAGACATGTTATCCCACTCTACTTTCTTACCTTCTCTTCATGATAAATTCCTACGTGGCACCACGAATATCTCTTTTTACAGCCTAATGGCCTAGGGCACAAGTGCACCTACGATTTCACTACAACCAAAGCTCTGCAGTAAATAAGCAGAGACAGAGAGCACAGGTGCTTTCTCAAACCCGGTCCCATCCATGAAAAGGTCAGTCTCTAGAAGACAAGTTTGTAGAGTTGCCAGGAAGGGGAGGAAAGCAGAGCTCCTTAGAGGCCTACTGTACGCATGTTGCCAAACAGCAACACTCCTTCAACTACCTTCACCTTCTCCAGCTTCACACATAAAAGCAGCTCCTGCCAAAAAATAAACTGTGGAATAACAAAATGTCCACCAAACAAGAGGCCAATGAAAAAGAGGCCAACCAGACAGCAAGCACAGCAGAATCACACTGCTGTCCTTCCACGGCTGGATTCAGATGACTTGAAGGGCTGCGTCACCCTGGAGGCCTATTTCAGCTCAGACTAGCCTGTAAGGTGTGGGGAGTAACCAGCGGATTTTGGGCAGGAGGCCAGCACAATCAAAATCCACGTTCTAGAAAGCGAGTTCATTTCAGTGACATTGTGAAAGAGGCAATGAAACCAGGGGCCAGGTGGCTATTGCAGTGGCCCAGGGAAGAGACAACCACAGCCCGGACAAAGGCAGTGGTCGTGGAGAGAAGGAAGAAGGTATTTCAGAGGTTCGCTCAAATGGACTGGGTGCCAGGTTACCGGAGGAGGGAAAGGAAGGGCATGTAGGCAGTGAGGAAAAGGCCATGGATGTAACTTCTCACAACCTATTACCCATAAAAGAAATTACAGTCATGCAGAGGACTCAGGAGGTTCATTACAATGGAATTTCACCCCTATTTCCTTACCTTGGCAGCAGAGTTTGATACTCCATGTGTAACATTTCTGATAAGGCCCCCGACATTTCCATACTTTATCAGTCCAGTAACCCCTTCAGAAACATCATTTAAAAGGCCCATGGGATTGCCAAGAAAGTCCACTGATCCTAGGATCCGAGCTGCCTGGCTGAGGAGTTCCTGTCAAATGGAGTGGGGAGAGAGAGAAAATCAGCACTGGTTTACATCTGTGGAGAAAGTCCCAAGCAAAAGCTGAGAAATCAGCCTTGTCCTCCAGTCCCATCACTAAGAACAATGACCTTTTAATTCTCATCAACTGCAAGCTCCCGTCCTTTCGGGGGCTCCACCTAAACGTCTCCCAGTGCGCACATCCCAGACATCACTTTGAACACTCTTACACTCTTTAAGGCCATTTAGAAGAATAAAAACAGCTCCGAAATAGGAAAGACTCTTTACAGCTATTTATTAGTATATACATCACACTCTCCTTTCCACCATTCCTACAATTAGGGAATTAATCAGCAGCAGGGAGAACGCTAAAAGGAAAGTGAGGGAGGGGGCGGACTCCTAGCTCCCTCCTAATCTGTGGAGGAGGTGGCGCCAAACAGGGCAAGCCCAGACCTATCAGCAAACCTGCACGCTGTGTCCCTCTGCTGCCTGGTCCAGGTCCAGCGACAGCTGCTGGGTCACTCTCCGTACAGTGCAGTGCAAACAGCACCAAAGAGGAAAGTCAACAGAGGGAGAAAAGAAGGAAAGGAAGGAGACGGGAGGGAGGAGGGAGAAAGGAAGCAAGAAGAGGATATACGCTAACTTTGACAGCTAACAAATCTGGTATGATCCTGATCTACCCATGGGAGAGGATGCCTTAACTTTATATTTTGGTCTTTGCAGTCTGGATAACAAACACAAAATGGAAAATGTCCAAGATGATGAAAAGAATGTTAAGTTCAACTCTAGGGCAGGATCTCATGGGTTCCGAGAGCATTGGTGTGGTTGTTGACAATGGCCCATGCCTGGTAGATAAAAAGTTCACAGCATTTTGTGTCATCATTAAAGCATCAATTAAACCCTCCAGAGTTGTGACTAACCAAGAGGAAGGCCCTGAGACTAGTTCTGAGGGACAAGACTAACAGCTCATAAATCGAAGGCTCTGTTTCAGGATTTTCCTGATGTGCATGGGCTTCACAGGCTGTGGCCTGACCCATAACACAGCAAGCAGGGCTGGAATGTTGAACTGGGTTCTCAACAGCAATGTCTTAGTAACCAAACTTTCCAAACAACAAAAACAAACATTCTGCCTATGCTCCAGCCACTAAGTGCTTCTCGAAAGCTCACCTCCTGGAAATGTTTGAGGATATCATTGATGATGAACTCCTTGGTCTCATAGGGATGTACCCGAGTGAACGGATCCAGATTAATCACAGCGTCTTCAAACCGAATCAATGGAAATCCCAAGGTACTTTTCAGGGCCTAGTTAGGCAAGAAAGAAAATGACATACTTTAGCCATATGATGGCCTTCCGGGGGCTGTAATTCTGGATTCCATGACAGCTCCGAGTCATGTCAAGTTTCCAATGAGAGTCAAGGTTTTGATGTCTATAAACAAAGATTTTCCCTGTAATTACAAAAGTAAAATATTAGGGGAAAAATACATATATATCATCCAAAATAACACGTACCACATAGAAATAAACACTATTAGCTTCATAGCATGATTCCTTCTGGTCTGTTTCATGTCTATGCTTTTGTCATGTTTTACTTTTTGTCTGAAGTATACCACACACGCAGAAAGGTGTCCTAATCAGATGCACGGTTCAATGATTTTCCCCAAAGTGAACGCGACCACGTAACCGCCACCCAGACCAGAAAGCAGATTATTATCCCATCTGGGAAGCAGCCCCTCCCCATGGGCAGACCCCCAGTCACCAGGCCCTCTTCCCCTAAGGTAGATCACCACGCATTAGTATTTCCTGTTGTGAATTTCACATAAATGAAATAACCATTGTGTACTTTGTTGTATACGGCTTCTTATAATCAACACGAAGTTTGTGAGATCCACTAGGTCGTTGCACATGGCCGGAATTTATTAATTCTCATCGCTACATAGTATTCCCGTGTACAAATAAAACACAACTTATTTATTAACCATTGCTGCTGATGAACAGTTGTGTTACTTCAATTTTTTTGCTGTTATAATAATGTTGCTATGAACATTCTTGAACATGTTTTTTAGGGCACATTTGCAAGGATTTTTCTTGAATATATACCTGGGAGTGGAACTGCTGGGTCATAAAGAATGTACGCGTTCAACCTTGGTATATACTGCCAAACCGTTTTCCAAAGCAGTGGAACTGGTTTACGCTCTCTCCTGCAGTCTGTGACATTTCCTGTTATTGTACATCCTCATCAACACTTGGGAGAGCTTTTTAAAAAACAAATACTCTGATGGGTGTGTAAGGGTATGTCAGTGTGGTTTTAATTTCCATTTTCCTGCTGACGAATGAGATTAAGCACCTTTTAATATGCACATTGGCCATGTGGATAGCCTTTTTTGTGAAGTGTCTACTTTTGCTCATTTTTGTAGTGGGTTGTCTGTTTTTCCTTATTGCTTTGTAGGAGCTTTTCTTACATATTCTGTCTACAAGCCCTCTGTTGAGCCCTCTGTTGAACAGATGCATTGCAAATATCTTCTCCCATTCTTTTTTCTTCTTTTTTTGAGGAAGATTAGCCCTGAGCTAACTACTGCCAGTCTACCTCTTTTTTGCCGAGGAAGCCTGGCCCTGAGCTAACATCCATGCCCATTTTCTTCTACTTTATATGTGGGACGCCTACCACAGCATGGCTTGCCAAGCGGTGCCATGTCCGCACCCAGGATCCGAACTGGCAAACCCTAGGCCACCGAGAAGCGGAACGTGTGAACTTGACCGCTGCGCCACCAGCAGGCCCCATCTTCTCCCATTCTGTGACTTCTCTTATTACTCTTTGGTGTTTTTTGATGACCAGACTTTTTTAGTTTTGACGAAATCCAACTTACCAGTCTTTTCCTTTATGGTAAGAGCTTTCTGAGTCCTGGTTAAGAACTTATTATCTACACCAAGGTCTAGAGATATTCCCATATGTTTACTTATGAAATTTTTATTGTTTTGCTCTTCACATTTAAATCCATAATCTACCTGGACTTAACTTTTATATATGGTATGATGCAGAGATCAAGATCCATTTCTTTCTAGATGACTATCTAATGGACTAAGCAATATTTATTGAAAAGACCATCCTTTCCCCTACTGGAGTAGAGGGTGAACTTTGTTATGTCAAGCGGCCGTATTTATGTGTCTGTTTCTGGATTCTCTTTGCTGTTTCATTTTGTCCTGCCTCCTGCAAATACTACACTGTCTTAATTACTGTCAATTTTGTAATATTTTTTGAAATCTAATAGTGCAAGATCTCCAACTTTGTTCTTTTTCTTCAAGATTACCTTGGTTACTCTTTGCACTTTTCATTTCCAAATAAATTCTAAAATCAGCCTGTCAATCTGCCATAAAAAATTGTTGAAGTTTTCATCAAGATTGCATTGAATCTATAGATCATTTTGAGGAGAAATGAAAACTTCACAATATTGAATCTTCCATTGTATTAACATGGTATGTCCCTTTAACTATTTAGGTCTTTTTCCATTTCTCTCGATAAAGTTTGATTGTTTTCTGTGTAGAGGTCTTGCACATGCTGTGCTGGATTTACCCTTGGTTGTCCGTGGTGGAATACAAACGGCCAGCAATTCTTTGTATCGTCTACATTGGTGGAGTCTATTTCCCCTCCACGTGAATCTGCACCAACCTTGTCATTTGCTCCAACCAATAAAATGCCACATACGTAGCAATGGACAACCTCTCAGCCTAGGCCTCAAGAGATCTTGGGGCCTCTGCCCTGCCCTTTTGGATGCTTCCACCACGGGAAGAAGCTGAGACTAGCTCTCTTGACTATGAGAGACCAAGGAGAAGGAGGTTCTGTTGAGAGCCAACACCAACCACCCGACACAACAGTGAGGTCATCTTCTACCGTTCCGTCTCATCCGACTGCCACACGACTGCAGCCAAGTGAACCACCACACGCGACGCCAGCAGAAGTACCCAGCCAAGTCTAGCCCAAAGTGCTGAACTGTAGAGTTGTGATCCAATAAAACGATTGTTGTAAACCACTACGTTATGGGGTGATTTGTTACATGGTAATAGATTAATGATACTGTAGCTGATGTTCTCTTAATGCTATTATAAATGACATCCTTCAAATTCTCCTTTTCTCTATAATTGTTGCTGACATATAGAAATACAACGGACTTTTGTACACTGTCTACAGTGACCTTGCTAAATTTCCTTATGCGTTCTAATAACTTATCTGTACATTCTTTTAGACTTTCTACGTACATAATCATGTTCTCTGCAAATAACAAAGTTTTCACTTTCCTGTCCAGTTCTTCTACCCTTTATTTTATTTCTTTTTTAATCTTTCTAGTCTACTGCACTGGCTAGGATCTCCAGTATAACGGTGAACAGAATGGTGATAATGAGCACCCTTCTGGGCTTTCAGTATATCACCATTGAGTATGATGCTTGCTATAGCTTTTTTACAGATACACTTTATCAGTCTAAGGCAGTTTCATTCTATTTTTTGTTTTATAAGAATCATAAATAGATGTTGAATTTTGTCAAAAGGCTTTTGTGCAACTATTGAGATAACATTTTTTTCTTCTTTCATTTTGTTGATGTGGTGAATTACAGGATTTATCTGAAAATGTTAAACTAAACTCACATTCCTGGAATAAACCCATTTGGTTATATTTTCTTTCTTCTACATTGCTGTATTTGATTTGCTAATAATTTTGTTGAAATTTCTTTCTTCTATGGTCCTGAAAAAATACTGGTATATAATTTTCCTTTACTATTCGATTATTCTCAAAATATATAGTTTTCTAGTACACTTCTTGAACACATTTACATTTATTTTAAATTCTGTGTCTGATAATGCCAGTATCTGGTTTATCTGTGGGTCTGTTTCTAGTGTCTATTTTTTTCTCTCAGTCCCATCTCTGGGTAGGCCTGGTAATTTGTGATTGATTGCAACATTTTGTATGAAAGTTTACAGAGACTTTAAAGGAGTCTTTAGCTTCCGGCAGGCAGTTAAAGGGGCTTCACCCACCCAGGGTTTGGGCTTCCTCAACGCTGGATCTCAGTCTTTGTAATCCTGGTCCATTTCAGTCTTTGTATGGCCTGGTGTAGTCCTTCAACAATCTCAAGTGAAAACCAATTCCATTCCTCTACTTTTCATCTCCATAGCACCATAAAAATGCTAAAATGTCTTTTTAGCTCTTCAATCTCTTGGCTGCCACTTTTTGCTTGGCTTCTCTCAGACTAGGTGACTTAGAAATTATCACCTGCCTCAAGAAATAAAGCGGCTCAGACTATTGGGATCTCTTTTCTGCCCGTCCCTTCTCTGTGGGATATCAGCCCCTAGTTTACTAGCTCTCTTAGCAGCAGTCGAGTCTACCTTTGCCAAATTCTCTACCTTTCGGTGCCTGTTCTCTACTTGATTCCTCTGCCTTTCTCCCCACACCACTTACAAATTAGAAATGTCTCAAGAATCAAAGCAGAGGAAATGTTGGGCTCCCCTTATTGAGTATCTTTCCTCTCATAAATCTTGGACCCTCGAGTCCTGACTGCCTGGGTGGCTTTCTACTGTCCTCAAACAGACGTTTGAGTGTTCTCTTTCTAGCGTTCCTCGTAGTTTTCAGCTGGTTTAGGTCTGCCATAAGCCAGTTTACAGTCTTTGAATATGGTCCATTTTCCAATTATATTTTTATTTAATGTGATTGATATTACAAGGATTTTAGAGAGCATGCCAAATACTCTTCTTTTTTGGATGTGAAAACCCTTTTTTTATGCTAATAATGTTAGTGAATCTCTAATCCACTTGGAATTTATCCTTACGTAGAGTGTGAATAATAAATGTAATTTTATACTTTTCCATATGGCTATCTAGTCTAATATTCAAACATCTATATATTTCCCAATTAAAACGCCTTTATATTAAAATCTCATGTGCAATTTAAAAGACTTTCTATTTTATTTTCTCACTTATTTTTTAATCTTTTAGCATGTATTTTCAGAGGGTGCCTTGAATTCTTTTGGAACAAGAGTATGTTTAATTGAAACGAAATCATATAATTGAAGAAAACACAGATGAAACTTTCTAAAACCAGAGAGTGGGGAAACTATTTTTGTGACAAATTTCAAATTCAAAAAGGCAAAAGATTGATAAATTTGACAACATAAAAATATAAAGCTTTTGCATGATTAAAAAAAAAACACACCAAAAGCAAAATAAAAAGACAAGTGAAAAACTGAAGGAAAAAATACTTGCAATTTATACCAAAGACAAAACTTACATAAAGAGCTTCTAAAGTCAGAGGAGATAAAAGACCAACAATATGATTTAAAAATGGACAACTGATATGACCAGATAGTTTAGTTCACAGAGGAAAAGAAATGGCCCTTGAACATATGGGTTAGGAGAAGGAGGAGCAGAGTAAAAGAAAACCGTGGAAAAGACAGAGAAGAAACAAATAGAAGAGGAAGAAGAGAACAGCAAGGACAGGCCGTCAAGAACAGGGAGGTCGGCAACATCAGAGACGGCAGAGGACACCACGAAGATGAGGACAGAAAAAAGGCCAACGGATTCGGTGCCTTGCAAAGTCACTAGTAACCTCCTACTAAATAATTTCAGAACAAAATATTTTAGAGATTAAGAACATCCTCAAATTAATTCAGCTTGACATGCTAATTAAGTCTAACACTCTCATTTTTTAAAATAAATAAAACTAAAGAAATGTTAAGTGGATGGCCTAAACTCATCTAGCCAGTTATGAGAAGACCTTAGACTCGAGTGTGCTCATTTTCACAACAGTAAGTGTTTCTCAGGGGGAAGCAGGAAGACCAGAACGGAGGATTGCATTGCTTCTCCTGAAAGACCTCTGCTACTCTTTCCCGCGCGCCTCGCCCACTCGCCATCATCACTCACGAGAGGAGTGACGATGAAGTAAACAGGCATTATTTTCTTCGTTTCACTGACAGAGAAACTGAGGCCCAGCAGGTTGAGCTGCTTTGCTGAGAGCCACACGACAAACATGACGGGGAAGTGAGGTACTGACAACAGTCTGGCAGATTGTTCTGCGGTACAACTCCGAGCGCTGCTTTCTTCTCAGAGAAGAGGAAATGAGACAAAAACAAAGGCTTAAGGCAAAAAGCTTTCTACCCCAATTTCCTCATTGCAACCAAATACTGCAGAAGAGGAGCCACACATGGGAGCAAAGACTTTGAAACCTGTAGTAAGTTGTCAAAAGCCTCACGGAGACGCTATCCTCTTTCTGAATGGCTACCGTGCTTTGTCTTGAACCAAGGAATTAATCTGGCCCTTCAGTAAAAATCATCTTTACCTGGTCATGTGCTGCTCTGGGCCTCCCGCGTTCGAAGTCGAGACACAGCCCATTGGTATGAATTATTCTGCCACCTTCAGGTGGTGCTGGTCAGTCAGAGAAGAGAGGAGCAGGGGAAAGCCAAACAGGCTTTTCCTTGCAGGAACCAATGACTAATCGAATACAGTAGTATACGAAGCTGATGCTTATTGACTCAAGTAGCAGACGGTTTCCTGTCATAAAATGGATTCTGGAGAAAGCAATCTGTGCTCATAAGTTCCCAGTAAAAATAGGAAACTGTCTATTCCTGCCTCCTCCAGACAAAACTGCAGAAGGCTTCCAGAAACTTTATGGAATTGAAAGAAGTACCTGTCCACATGCCACAGGCCTCAGATCACAGGCTAGTGCCTGGGCTATGGGCCTTCCTTTCTTAGTTTATCCTGCACTAAACAAGACTGTCTGGAATTCATTCTTTAAAGGTTTATTTATGGTACATAGAGAGTGTTTATGTGGAGCAGGGTATTTGCCCATTTCCCTCTTGGGACAGTGTTTAAAACTACAGGGATATTTCCCTCTCTGGCACTTTCTGAAATACAATTAACAATACTGGATCTTTTTTCCTTTTAACAAATCTGGTTTTTATTTAGGGAGGGGAGGAAAAAAGTAAAGGGTCTGAAGTTTCCCAACAAATTATTTCAAGCCTCTGAGAAGACGGTTTTAGGCTTTTTAAATAGTGTCTTTGTCTGAAATCCCCCCTTACCCCCACCCTCTTGCTCTGACCATTAAAATGTGGGTTTTCTTCCAAACTAGATTGCTCAATTAAAGCCCTTCTTTTGTAATACCCCACTGCTCTAAATGGGAAAAGGACTGCTGTAGGCCACCTTGTGAAACCTTTTAAAGGCTCCTGGCCTCCTTTGATCTTTAAAAAAACCGAAAGCACATATAAACTACCTGGCATTTTCAATGTTTCTCTGCTAGTCTCTAACACGCAAACTTGGGAGGATAATGGAGAGCATGGGGGAGGGGAGGAATGCCGTGCTTTCGTCTCCACATTTGTGAAATGGAACCATTATCTCCCCCTTCTTCCATCACACAGTAAGGAAACCAATTGAGATAGCAGATGTGAAACTGCTTTGAGTCCTTCTGAACAGACACTCTATCTGGCAATAAGTACCCTCAGTGTAAACCTGAAGAGACTTTGCTCGGAGATTTCTGACAGCCTCACTTCGGGCCTAGAGTCAAGGGAATCAAGACAATTATTCCTTCAATACCAAAGACATGGTTACCTTTTAGTCAGACTCTTGTGATTCCTGTTCCGGGCCAGGACTCCATCTCCTAAGCACATACTTCTAGCCATTATACATTCCTCTTAAAGAGCACACTGCTCTTCCTAAGAGCTCCTAATAAAGGGATATTACTCTGTTAGAAAACTCTCTGAATAAATGACATTATTTTATAAGTCCCAGACTCCACTAGGAGAACTCAAGACACAGTAAAACGGTGACTTCCACAAGCTGAGAATTTAACTCTGAAGTCCCAATTCCCAGTACCCTCCTTGAAACATTAACGTACCCCACTCAAGGTGCTCCCCAACCCACACCTCATAACATGACTGCTTCACTGAATTTGTTTAACAAGCATTTGAAAAATGCCTTGAAAATGTTCTTCCGACATAGTGCCAAGTGAAACATTCAACTTAAACGATTTCCAGTTTACTGTATGCAGAGCGTACATGCCAGCATCAATGTCAAAGAAGCGGGGCTGGGGCTGCTGCAACTGTAGGAAATCACACTGCATTTGTCAGTCTGGGGGAAGCTTTTCTGCTGGGAGCCATTTGAAAGGAATAGTTAGGTGTCAGTGTTTCTTAGGAAGATGATTTAAAAAACAAGAAGTCCTTAACTCTCAGGAAATGCTTAACATTGGTTTGTTGGGCGAGTGCCAAGTGTTCTGGGGAATATTATACTTTATCAAGCAAACCCATTCCAAAGGGTCACAGAAGTCAAGTGGATACTTGTGGATATTAGCAAGATAGTGGTTTTCCCATGGTTTTCCCCCCACTCCCATGGTAATTATAAGTATCGACTGTCTCCTGGGAAACATGAAATTAAAGCAAATTAAGCAGACAGGACAGCCTGATGAGATGGGCACACTGCACTGTTCTCAGGAAGCCGCAGGGCAATTACCACTCCCCTGGACCTGACCAGCACTCCAGCTGCTCATCCCCAGTTTGCCGCCTTAATGAAGCGGTCATCCTTGCCCTGTCCTTACCCAAATGCACTGATGTTGCCCAGACTACC
>NC_060271.1:39409329-39414230 GCF_021613505.1 Equus quagga
TGTTTTGTTAGGCCCACAAGGTTTAAACAAAACAAAACAAAACAAAACTCAAATTGGTTGCCAATGTTTAAAAACCAGGAGATTCCACATAAAAATCCAGATTTCCGGCTTCACTTAAAAATCTGAAGATCTGGCAACACTGGGTTCACGTTCCCCCATGACAACAATTGGCTGGACCTGAGCTGCGGCTGCCCCCTTCAGATGAGTGCTCACACTCCGTGTGCCACAGTCCCCGCTGTGCGGGTTCACCTACTTGCATCGCCAGCACAGTCCCTGCAAGCATCCGAATTTGGGACTCCTGGTTTATTACTTATTTGTTTATGTCTGTAGCTATTCCTGCTCAGAAAGAGAGACCATTTTGCAGCATCTTAAAGGAGGCAGCACGAGACAGTGGAAAAGTCTTAGACTGGTGGTTAGTGGGGAGATGGGTGCCTTGATAACCATCTTCAAGTGCAACAGAAGAACCAGAAGTGATGGGGGCAAGCTGTAGAGGCAGATTTAGATTCAACCTAAGGAAAGGTTTTCCAACAATCTCCTGGGCTCTGTTCCTGCTCCTATCACTACCTATCTACACTGGCTTAAGTAACAAACACCCTGAACTCCAATATCCTTGTCCTTTGAGCAAGGGGATCACTGAAAACTCTTACAGCGCTAAAATTCTCTGATTCCTTATGTTTTAGGGGGCAGCACAGTACAGGGGAAAAACATGCTGCCGACTTTAGAGTCACGTAGGCTAGGATTTGAATGCCAGCTCCATCCTTACTTACAAAATGTTACTGCAAAAAATGAAGAGGGTATTCAGGCTGCATCTGTCAAGTGCCTATCAGGACGACCCGCAGGAGTGTTCCATCCAGATACGGTGGTAGGCGAGGGCATATCTCACTGGGTATGCGGCCGAGTCTTCCTTGAAGGTTGTAGACGTTTCTAGCGTCAACCATTCGAGAAGAGGTGGCTACTTGGAGAGGAGGAGAGAACTAGGAGGGCAGGCAGGCCTTGGACACGAAAGGAAGGTCCTGTCTTGGCTGTAGCTTTTCTCTTGGGTCTGAGAGTGGGCCCATAAAAGGAGGCTTGCACCTCACTGAGATGAGCCAAGAGCCGAGCAGAGGGCAGGTGGGCTTCATCTAATTCTCTGTGTTTACTCTTTTGCTCCTCTTTAATTTTTAGCAAAGTCATACTTAAACATTAAAAGCAAGCAAGCAAGAAATATATATATATATGAGTCAATCAAACATCTAAAAACAGAAACCTGAAAAAATATCTGCTACAAACGACAATGCAGGACACAAAAAGCAAACGGTAAACATTCTCATTCTCTTCCAAGGAAAAGTCACTTCTTAAGACTGATCTAGATATCAACCCACCTTAAGATCCAACGGTAGCTTGTTGGAGGTGAACACACTTAGCTTGATCTGGGGAATGCTGATTTTGAGATTTTCAAAGTAGTAGCGAATCAGTGTTCCACCTTGCTCAACTGTCTTTTCATGGAGGTTTTCATCATATTTTTCCACCTCTGGCACAAAGACAGAATCATATTTTTTAAAAATGAATCTCCTGAAGTCTCATGATTCAAATACTAGCATTCACATTTTAAAAAATTCATAGAAAAATGGAAACATCTCTCTCTCTAAATTTAGTTTTTCAGGGTTCAGTAATATGTACAGAATCCTGATGCTGTTTCTGTGTAAGAGCAGATCTGTTTCATGTTGTTTAACAAAAAAGTACAATAGCTTAATCTTTTGATTTGTGACTCTATACCATCTGGCAGATATCATCTTTGGAAAAAATAATCCAGGTGGGAAAGCCAAAGGCCACGGGTGTGTTTGCTGGCAATGAGTTTTCTAGAAACTGCGTTGTTGTTGTTATTATTATTAATGACCCAGATAATCTGAATTTATTTCATAAGACAATATCCAAATAAGTACTTGGAGTATAGTTTAACCGAATCATAATGAACAATGTGACCAATTAAATAACGAATATGAATGAAATATAAGACCTTAAAAAGAAACAGGCTGCAGGCTATAAAGAACTGACGTCACAAGAAGCACTCTTTCTCCCAAATGGTGGACATCCCTTTAAGCGGCACAGTTGAGGCAGATTTTTGACTTGTTATATCTCATGAAGTAAAAGGTTAACATGGGCTAAAACACAGCAAGGTGCTCTTCGTACTCAATGCTGCACCCACACCCAGGTGGGCAGCTTATTTCCACTTGGCTTCATGTGCCTTAGAAATAAAACCAAGAGATTGTACACATCTACTTATCAAACAAATTTATAGTGTTAACTATTATCAGTTCTATTTGAAGAAAAAAAAGGAAATAGGTAAAAAAAAGAAATACTACAACAGAGACTTGCTTATCTGTATTTAGGGAACGGAAATAGCTGTAGAAAGCAAAGGAGATGCTCCAATGAAAGGCAGGCAAGCATTTTACACAAGTGTAAATCAACTATACAATGCTTAAGGAGAAATTTGTTCAGAGTAACTTACAAGAAAAGCAGGTCCACTTAAATTTAAAGTAAAACTTCCCAGGAAGGTACCAAAAGAGAAGAGATACCTGGCAGGCAGGCTCTCAAGCGGCTGTCTGAACACAAACACACACCGGTGTCTGACCCAAAGTGGAAAAGCAGCATTAGATAGACAGGATCTGGCTTTTGATCCCAAATACACTTAAAGCTTAAATTCTAAGTTCAGGATAAAAAGAGCAAAAAGCTGCTTCTTGCATTGTGTGTATGTATGTACATATGTACACACGTCCCCAATCATTTTGTTTTCTCTAGCCAATGTGGGCAGATAAACATGAAAGTCTCTATCTTATCATTTCTTCAGGCTCAACACTTAGTTTAGGCTTCAAAAGACTAAGCGTTACTGGCTTCTTTCTAAGCTGTATATACAGTCTTGCAAAGGCCATGATGAGGAATCTAAAATAAAGAGACAATAGCTAAATTACTTCCGCAGCACTGCTGGAAAAGGCAGGCTTTTCAACAGCTTATCTTACCCTCTCTCCAAAGAGGAGTAAACTAACTAGAAACCTTTGTAATTACATTAAGGCACAAAGGTATGGATGTAAAAAGTTAAGCACTTGAGGCTAGCCTATGTTTCTCCCTCCAGCAAACCAAAGGAACTGCCGAAGGGATTTCTGATTCTTGGCCCTGAGTCTGTTTCACAAACAAAAGTTAGGAAACAAAGTAGTTTGCTAAATGACTAACATCATTTCTGTTATCCTAGAGCAGATGCGTTAAAAAACGCAAAAGAAAGAGGAATGGCATATTGCTTTCCTAAGGCTTACCACTGGGCATTCTAGGACACCAGAAGACCCTCAGAGCAGCTTCCTGTACACAAGGACATACCTCGAATTCTGCCAACAAGCAATACTTTGAAAGAGGACCACTGAACACAAACCCTAGCTTTCTAGCTCAAGCTGAGAGGTGGAAATGGAGCTCATCAGGCATCCAGAAGCTACCTATTTTCACAAGGAGACCAAAAGATGTCATCCTTGGGCCATTTCCTAGATAGAAAGCTAGAACATTCAACATTACCTGATTCTGCTTGATCATAGCCAAAGAAACTTAGCAGCTTGAGGAGCAGTTTCTCTTCAATTTGCACTGTGAATCTCTGAGCTGTGATCATCAGATGCTAGAGATAAAGAAATTCTGATTTACAGTGTGAACACCAGAAAGAATTTTCTTCTGTGCCATTGAGAAGGCCAAAATGACATGACACGGTTTCTTCAGTGATTTTATAATCATATGCCAAGTTATTTCTGGCTTCTCTCTCTCTACATTGTCACAATTAACCAAAAATTCCAGAAGATGTTTAGTAGACAATTCACCATCCTATTGTTTGGTTCTCATGGTATCTGTGTCTCATTAGTCAGGATTTCAGATGCAGTGTGGTGGATGAACTCTACCGTACTGAGCTCACATGGACGGCAGCTCATTGAAGGAGCAGCAGGACTGGGCTTGTGGATTTGTGGGCCACATGCAGGCTTGGCCCGATCAGCATTGGTGACAAAGGACCAGAAATATGGGAAGCAACTGCTTAGTCAGCTCCTGCTTTTCCAGAATCTGCTGCTATAATAGCTAGCTTTGTACATGGAGACTTCTCCACAAAAGAAAGTTTATCACTTTTGAATGACTGCTTTTAGTAAGCAATGTGGCAGCTTACACAGAAGGATGTCAGTCCCAAGATTAGACCCCTCCTCCCTCTTTTCTAACAGTCTCTGGATTACTCTTAGTAACGTATCTGGATCATGCCTGGTCCTGATCAACCTAGGAGATGCCCTACTTTCCTACAGAGACTTCACTCTGATGAATACAGACTCTGGCCCCTGTGGATTCCATACTATCACCTGCAAGGTCATCAAAAACACAGCTGAGAATACAAAGTGCCAAGAGGAGTCCCTGTCGGCTCCTCTACACAGTCTTATGTCACTTGTGCCTTAACCCCACAGGACTACTTCCCTGCGCATCCTGCACTGCTGCTCTGAGACTTGGCTGTGAGAAAACAAACCGACCTCCTGGCAAGGTGTCGCCCCCCAGCCTCCCCACCCCGAGCCTACCTTGTAGATGTTGGTCAGCGCACTCTTACTGGGGAACTTCACCGCGTTCACCTGCACGGCAGGGCCCGTCTCGATGACCTCGTTCTCAGTGCTCAGGGGAGTCACGTAGAGCATGAAGGGCTGAGTGGTACCAATGAGCTGATTGTCCACCTAGGACACACAAGAGCAGCAAAACAAAAATAAACACAGACAAGTTGCTCAGTTGTCATTTTTACCTTTGAGTGGGGTCTCAATAATATGCAGGTCACTCAGAAAGTACCCTTGCTATTTTATTCTATCTCAACAGCAGCTGGAAAAATATATTCTCACTAGAGACCAATGACAATAGCAGTAGTAGTAATA